>NW_027556545.1:2500-7500 GCF_964204865.1 Styela clava
TCGTTTATAGTCAGAACTAGGACGGTATCTGATCGTCTTCGAACCTCTGACTTTCGCTCTTGATTAAAGAAAACATTCTTGGCGAATGCTTTCGCAGTAGTTCGTCTTCCGCCGATCCAAGAATTTCACCTCTAACGGCAGAGTACGGACGCCCCCGTCTGTCCCTCTTAATCATTACCTCGTGCTCCGAAAACCAACAAAATAGAACCGAGGTCCTATTCCATTATTCCATGCAACACTATGCAGGCGAACAGCCTGCTTTGAACACTCTAATTTTTTCAAAGTAAACTTATCGGCCACCGCCGACACTCAGTCAAGAGCACCGACGGAGAACCGAAGGTGAGGCGAACGCAACCAGTGACACGCCTTGCGACGGACCGGCGGCGCTCGCCCAAAATCCAACTACGAGCTTTTCAACCGCAACAACTTTAGCATACACTGTTGGAGCTGGAATTACCGCGGCTGCTGGCACCAGACTTGCCCTCCAATGGATACTCGTTAAGAGTTTTAGGATGTACTCATTCCAATTACAGGGCCTCGTTAGAGTCCTGTATTGTTATTTTTCGTCACTACCTCCCCGTGTCGGGAATGGGTAATTTGCGCGCCTGCTGCCTTCCTTGGATGTGGTAGCCGTTTCTCAGGCTCCCTCTCCGGAATCGAACCCTGATTCCCCGTTACCCGTTATCACAAAGGTAGGCACGTAGCGTACCTTCGACAGTTGATAGGGCAGACACTTGAATGATACGTCGTCGGTGCAGAGACCGTACGATCCGCGTGGTTATCCAGAGTCATCAAACGTCACAGGACGAACCCGGTCGGTTTTGATCTGATAAAAGCGCGCCTCCCGAAGTCGGCGCTTAATGCATGTATTAGCTCTAGAATTACCACAGTTATCCACTTCGCTTACGAGACCAAATAAACCAAGACTGATTTAATGAGCCATTCGCAGTTTCGCTTTACGAGAACTCGTACTTGCACCTGCATGGCTTAATCTTTGAGACAAGCATATCACTACTGGCAGGATCAACCAGATAGCTGCGACAGCTGCGCTCGGCCCTTGCTGGGCCGCCCGGCGCGTGCTCGTCGCATTCGTTTAAGACCGAGGCGATCGCCTGCGGCCGTACTCGGCTTCGACAGTCGCTGGCCGCGACGTCCACGCTCTCGCCGGCAGTGCCAGGCGGAGCGATTTGCGTTTTTTCTTTGCTCGCCCTCTCTCGGGCTCGATCCATTCAGTTTCGCACAAACAAGAGCTCTGCCGGCCGCCTGCAGCGGTGCCTAAAACCCGGGCATAACAATGCGACCGTTCTGCTAGGCCGACAAGCGCTCAAGCCAGACGCTCGATCGAACGCCCCCTACATATTAGTCGAGACAACGGCTCGCTCATTAGCATCGCGTTTGTACTTTAACTTTTTTCGGCTCGGCTTCTTTCGACGCCGATGCCGGCGACGCAGCACTCTCTCGCCCGCCAGCCACCGAGAAAAGGGTGCGCTCCGACCGGCCCCGCACCGCTCTTTCTTGGCTCATTCGAAATTACTGTCTTTCGCTCTGACATGCCTTACCTAGGGTTAGGTTAGTATGCTTGCACGTTTGTACTTTAACTTTTTTCGGCTCGGCTTCTTTCGACGCCGATGCCGGCGACGCAGCACTCTCTCGCCCGCCAGCCACCGAGAAAAGGGTGCGCTCCGACCGGCCCCGCACCGCTCTTTCATGGCTCATTCGAAATTACTGTCTTTCGCTCTGACATGCCTTACCTAGGGTTAGGTTAGTATGCTTGCACGTTTGTACTTTAACTTTTTTTGGCTCGGCTTCTTTCGACGCCGATGCCGGCGACGCAGCACTCTCTCGCCCGCCAGCCACCTAGAAAAGGGTGCGCTCCGACCGGCCCCGCACCGCTCTTTCTTGGCTCATTCGAAATTACTGTCTTTCGCTCTGACATGCCTTACCTAGGGTTAGGTTAGTATGCTTGCACGTTTGTACTTTAACTTTTTTCGGCTCGGCTTCTTTCGACGCCGATGCCGGCGACGCAGCACTCTCTCGCCCGCCAGCCACCGAGAAAAGGGTGCGCTCCGACCGGCCCCGCACCGCTCTTTCATGGCTCATTCGAGTTTACTGTCTTTCGCTCTGACATGCCTTACCTAGGGTTAGGTTAGTATGCTTGCACGTTTGTACATTAACTTTTTTCGGCTCGGCTTCTTTCGACGCCGATGCCGGCGACGCAGCACTCTCTCGCCCGCCAGCCACCGAGAAAAGGGTGCGCTCCGACCGGCCCCGCACCGCTCTTTCTTGGCTCATTCGAAATTACTGTCTTTCGCTCTGACATGCCTTACCTAGGGTTAGGTTAGTATGCTTGCACGTTTGTACATTAACTTTTTTCGGCTCGGCTTCTTTCGACGCCGATGCCGGCGACGCAGCACTCTCTCGCCCGCCAGCCACCGAGAAAAGGGTGCGCTCCGACCGGCCCCGCACCGCTCTTTCATGGCTCATTCGAAATTACTGTCTTTCGCTCTGACATGCCTTACCTAGGGTTAGGTTAGTATGCTTGCACGTTTGTACTTTAACTTTTTTTGGCTCGGCTTCTTTCGACGCCGATGCCGGCGACGCAGCACTCTCTCGCCCGCCAGCCACCTAGAAAAGGGTGCGCTCCGACCGGCCCCGCACCGCTCTTTCTTGGCTCATTCGAAATTACTGTCTTTCGCTCTGACATGCCTTACCTAGGGTTAGGTTAGTATGCTTGCACGTTTGTACTTTAACTTTTTTCGGCTCGGCTTCTTTCGACGCCGATGCCGGCGACGCAGCACTCTCTCGCCCGCCAGCCACCGAGAAAAGGGTGCGCTCCGACCGGCCCCGCACCGCTCTTTCTTGGCTCATTCGAAATTACTGTCTTTCGCTCTGACATGCCTTACCTAGGGTTAGGTTAGTATGCTTGCACGTTTGTACTTTAACTTTTTTTGGCTCGGCTTCTTTCGACGCCGATGCCGGCGACGCAGCACTCTCTCGCCCGCCAGCCACCTAGAAAAGGGTGCGCTCCGACCGGCCCCGCACCGCTCTTTCTTGGCTCATTCGAAATTACTGTCTTTCGCTCTGACATGCCTTACCTAGGGTTAGGTTAGTATGCTTGCACGTTTGTACTTTAACTTTTTTCGGCTCGGCTTCTTTCGACGCCGATGCCGGCGACGCAGCACTCTCTCGCCCGCCAGCCACCGAGAAAAGGGTGCGCTCCGACCGGCCCCGCACCGCTCTTTCATGGCTCATTCGAAATTACTGTCTTTCGCTCTGACATGCCTTACCTAGGGTTAGGTTAGTATGCTTGCACGTTTGTACTTTAACTTTTTTTGGCTCGGCTTCTTTCGACGCCGATGCCGGCGACGCAGCACTCTCTCGCCCGCCAGCCACCTAGAAAAGGGTGCGCTCCGACCGGCCCCGCACCGCTCTTTCTTGGCTCATTCGAAATTACTGTCTTTCGCTCTGACATGCCTTACCTAGGGTTAGGTTAGTATGCTTGCACGTTTGTACTTTAACTTTTTTCGGCTCGGCTTCTTTCGACGCCGATGCCGGCGACGCAGCACTCTCTCGCCCGCCAGCCACCGAGAAAAGGGTGCGCTCCGACCGGCCCCGCACCGCTCTTTCATGGCTCATTCGAGTTTACTGTCTTTCGCTCTGACATGCCTTACCTAGGGTTAGGTTAGTATGCTTGCACGTTTGTACATTAACTTTTTTCGGCTCGGCTTCTTTCGACGCCGATGCCGGCGACGCAGCACTCTCTCGCCCGCCAGCCACCGAGAAAAGGGTGCGCTCCGACCGGCCCCGCACCGCTCTTTCTTGGCTCATTCGAAATTACTGTCTTTCGCTCTGACATGCCTTACCTAGGGTTAGGTTAGTATGCTTGCACGTTTGTACATTAACTTTTTTCGGCTCGGCTTCTTTCGACGCCGATGCCGGCGACGCAGCACTCTCTCGCCCGCCAGCCACCGAGAAAAGGGTGCGCTCCGACCGGCCCCGCACCGCTCTTTCATGGCTCATTCGAAATTACTGTCTTTCGCTCTGACATGCCTTACCTAGGGTTAGGTTAGTATGCTTGCACGTTTGTACTTTAACTTTTTTTGGCTCGGCTTCTTTCGACGCCGATGCCGGCGACGCAGCACTCTCTCGCCCGCCAGCCACCTAGAAAAGGGTGCGCTCCGACCGGCCCCGCACCGCTCTTTCTTGGCTCATTCGAAATTACTGTCTTTCGCTCTGACATGCCTTACCTAGGGTTAGGTTAGTATGCTTGCACGTTTGTACTTTAACTTTTTTCGGCTCGGCTTCTTTCGACGCCGATGCCGGCGACGCAGCACTCTCTCGCCCGCCAGCCACCGAGAAAAGGGTGCGCTCCGACCGGCCCCGCACCGCTCTTTCTTGGCTCATTCGAAATTACTGTCTTTCGCTCTGACATGCCTTACCTAGGGTTAGGTTAGTATGCTTGCACGTTTGTACTTTAACTTTTTTTGGCTCGGCTTCTTTCGACGCCGATGCCGGCGACGCAGCACTCTCTCGCCCGCCAGCCACCTAGAAAAGGGTGCGCTCCGACCGGCCCCGCACCGCTCTTTCTTGGCTCATTCGAAATTACTGTCTTTCGCTCTGACATGCCTTACCTAGGGTTAGGTTAGTATGCTTGCACGTTTGTACTTTAACTTTTTTCGGCTCGGCTTCTTTCGACGCCGATGCCGGCGACGCAGCACTCTCTCGCCCGCCAGCCACCGAGAAAAGGGTGCGCTCCGACCGGCCCCGCACCGCTCTTTCATGGCTCATTCGAAATTACTGTCTTTCGCTCTGACATGCCTTACCTAGGGTTAGGTTAGTATGCTTGCACGTTTGTACTTTAACTTTTTTTGGCTCGGCTTCTTTCGACGCCGATGCCGGCGACGCAGCACTCTCTCGCCCGCCAGCCACCTAGAAAAGGGTGCGCTCCGACCGGCCCCGCACCGCTCTTTCTTGGCTCATTCGAAATTACTGTCTTTCGC
>NW_027556545.1:15000-17500 GCF_964204865.1 Styela clava
ACGCCGATGCCGGCGACGCAGCACTCTCTCGCCCGCCAGCCACCGAGAAAAGGGTGCGCTCCGACCGGCCCCGCACCGCTCTTTCTTGGCTCATTCGAAATTACTGTCTTTCGCTCTGACATGCCTTACCTAGGGTTAGGTTAGTATGCTTGCACGTTTGTACTTTAACTTTTTTCGGCTCGGCTTCTTTCGACGCCGATGCCGGCGACGCAGCACTCTCTCGCCCGCCAGCCACCGAGAAAAGGGTGCGCTCCGACCGGCCCCGCACCGCTCTTTCATGGCTCATTCGAAATTACTGTCTTTCGCTCTGACATGCCTTACCTAGGGTTAGGTTAGTATGCTTGCACGTTTGTACTTTAACTTTTTTTGGCTCGGCTTCTTTCGACGCCGATGCCGGCGACGCAGCACTCTCTCGCCCGCCAGCCACCTAGAAAAGGGTGCGCTCCGACCGGCCCCGCACCGCTCTTTCTTGGCTCATTCGAAATTACTGTCTTTCGCTCTGACATGCCTTACCTAGGGTTAGGTTAGTATGCTTGCACGTTTGTACTTTAACTTTTTTCGGCTCGGCTTCTTTCGACGCCGATGCCGGCGACGCAGCACTCTCTCGCCCGCCAGCCACCGAGAAAAGGGTGCGCTCCGACCGGCCCCGCACCGCTCTTTCATGGCTCATTCGAAATTACTGTCTTTCGCTCTGACATGCCTTACCTAGGGTTAGGTTAGTATGCTTGCACGTTTGTACTTTAACTTTTTTTGGCTCGGCTTCTTTCGACGCCGATGCCGGCGACGCAGCACTCTCTCGCCCGCCAGCCACCGAGAAAAGGGTGCGCTCCGACCGGCCCCGCACCGCTCTTTCATGGCTCATTCGAGTTTACTGTCTTTCGCTCTGACATGCCTTACCTAGGGTTAGGTTAGTATGCTTGCACGTTTGTACATTAACTTTTTTCGGCTCGGCTTCTGCCGATGCCGGCGACGCAGCACTCTCTCGCCCGCCAGCCACCGAGAAAAGGGTGCGCTCCGACCGGCCCCGCACCGCTCTTTCTTGGCTCATTCGAAATTACTGTCTTTCGCTCTGACATGCCTTACCTAGGGTTAGGTTAGTATGCTTGCACGTTTGTACATTAACTTTTTTCGGCTCGGCTTCTTTCGACGCCGATGCCGGCGACGCAGCACTCTCTCGCCCGCCAGCCACCGAGAAAAGGGTGCGCTCCGACCGGCCCCGCACCGCTCTTTCATGGCTCATTCGAAATTACTGTCTTTCGCTCTGACATGCCTTACCTAGGGTTAGGTTAGTATGCTTGCACGTTTGTACTTTAACTTTTTTTGGCTCGGCTTCTTTCGACGCCGATGCCGGCGACGCAGCACTCTCTCGCCCGCCAGCCACCTAGAAAAGGGTGCGCTCCGACCGGCCCCGCACCGCTCTTTCTTGGCTCATTCGAAATTACTGTCTTTCGCTCTGACATGCCTTACCTAGGGTTAGGTTAGTATGCTTGCACGTTTGTACTTTAACTTTTTTCGGCTCGGCTTCTTTCGACGCCGATGCCGGCGACGCAGCACTCTCTCGCCCGCCAGCCACCGAGAAAAGGGTGCGCTCCGACCGGCCCCGCACCGCTCTTTCTTGGCTCATTCGAAATTACTGTCTTTCGCTCTGACATGCCTTACCTAGGGTTAGGTTAGTATGCTTGCACGTTTGTACTTTAACTTTTTTTGGCTCGGCTTCTTTCGACGCCGATGCCGGCGACGCAGCACTCTCTCGCCCGCCAGCCACCTAGAAAAGGGTGCGCTCCGACCGGCCCCGCACCGCTCTTTCTTGGCTCATTCGAAATTACTGTCTTTCGCTCTGACATGCCTTACCTAGGGTTAGGTTAGTATGCTTGCACGTTTGTACTTTAACTTTTTTCGGCTCGGCTTCTTTCGACGCCGATGCCGGCGACGCAGCACTCTCTCGCCCGCCAGCCACCGAGAAAAGGGTGCGCTCCGACCGGCCCCGCACCGCTCTTTCATGGCTCATTCGAAATTACTGTCTTTCGCTCTGACATGCCTTACCTAGGGTTAGGTTAGTATGCTTGCACGTTTGTACTTTAACTTTTTTTGGCTCGGCTTCTTTCGACGCCGATGCCGGCGACGCAGCACTCTCTCGCCCGCCAGCCACCTAGAAAAGGGTGCGCTCCGACCGGCCCCGCACCGCTCTTTCTTGGCTCATTCGAAATTACTGTCTTTCGCTCTGACATGCCTTACCTAGGGTTAGGTTAGTATGCTTGCACGTTTGTACTTTAACTTTTTTCGGCTCGGCTTCTTTCGACGCCGATGCCGGCGACGCAGCACTCTCTCGCCCGCCAGCCACCGAGAAAAGGGTGCGCTCCGACCGGCCCCGCACCGCTCTTTCATGGCTCATTCGAGTTTACTGTCTTTCGCTCTGACATGCCTTACCTAGGGTTAGGTTAGTATGCTTGCACGTTTGTACATTAACTTTTTTCGGCTCGGCTTCTTTCGACGCCGATGC
>NW_027556545.1:22500-27500 GCF_964204865.1 Styela clava
CCCCGATTGACGGCCGCCCTCTCGGCGGCACCCAAAGACAATTAAGTGCGCGGTCGGCCGGGGCCTACCACCACTTTCGGTAATGATCCTTCCGCAGGTTCACCTACGGAAACCTTGTTACGACTTTTACTTCCTCTAAATGATCAAGTTTGATCGTCTTCTCGACACGCCGACGCGGCCGTTGCCAGCCGCGACGGGGCCGATCCAAGGATCTCACTAAACCATTCAATCGGTAGTAGCGACGGGCGGTGTGTACAAAGGGCAGGGACGTAATCAACGCAAGTTGATGACTTGCGCTTACTGGGAATTCCTCGTTCAAGGGAAACAATTGCAAGTCCCTATCCCAATCACGAATGAGGTTCAACGGGTTACCCGGACCTTTCGGCCTAGGTTAGACACTCGCTGCTTCACTCAGTGTAGCGCGCGTGCGGCCCCGGACATCTAAGGGCATCACAGACCTGTTATTGCTCAATCTCGTGTGGCTAAACGCCACTAGTCCCTCTAAGAAGTTAGACGCCGACCGAGAAGGTCGCGTAACTATTTAGCATGCCAGAGTCTCGTTCGTTATCGGAATTAACCAGACAAATCGCTCCACCAACTAAGAACGGCCATGCACCACCACCCACAGAATCAAGAAAGAGCTCTCAATCTGTCAATCCTACCTGTGTCCGGGCCGGGTGAGTTTCCCCGTGTTGAGTCAAATTAAGCCGCAGGCTCCACTCCTGGTGGTGCCCTTCCGTCAATTCCTTTAAGTTTCAGCTTTGCAACCATACTTCCCCCGGAACCCAAAGACTTTGGTTTCCCGGAAGCTGCCGGAAAGGTCGTCATGGTAACGCCTCCCGATCGCTAGTTGGCATCGTTTATAGTCAGAACTAGGACGGTATCTGATCGTCTTCGAACCTCTGACTTTCGCTCTTGATTAAAGAAAACATTCTTGGCGAATGCTTTCGCAGTAGTTCGTCTTCCGCCGATCCAAGAATTTCACCTCTAACGGCAGAGTACGGACGCCCCCGTCTGTCCCTCTTAATCATTACCTCGTGCTCCGAAAACCAACAAAATAGAACCGAGGTCCTATTCCATTATTCCATGCAACACTATGCAGGCGAACAGCCTGCTTTGAACACTCTAATTTTTTCAAAGTAAACTTATCGGCCACCGCCGACACTCAGTCAAGAGCACCGACGGAGAACCGAAGGTGAGGCGAACGCAACCAGTGACACGCCTTGCGACGGACCGGCGGCGCTCGCCCAAAATCCAACTACGAGCTTTTCAACCGCAACAACTTTAGCATACACTGTTGGAGCTGGAATTACCGCGGCTGCTGGCACCAGACTTGCCCTCCAATGGATACTCGTTAAGAGTTTTAGGATGTACTCATTCCAATTACAGGGCCTCGTTAGAGTCCTGTATTGTTATTTTTCGTCACTACCTCCCCGTGTCGGGAATGGGTAATTTGCGCGCCTGCTGCCTTCCTTGGATGTGGTAGCCGTTTCTCAGGCTCCCTCTCCGGAATCGAACCCTGATTCCCCGTTACCCGTTATCACAAAGGTAGGCACGTAGCGTACCTTCGACAGTTGATAGGGCAGACACTTGAATGATACGTCGTCGGTGCAGAGACCGTACGATCCGCGTGGTTATCCAGAGTCATCAAACGTCACAGGACGAACCCGGTCGGTTTTGATCTGATAAAAGCGCGCCTCCCGAAGTCGGCGCTTAATGCATGTATTAGCTCTAGAATTACCACAGTTATCCACTTCGCTTACGAGACCAAATAAACCAAGACTGATTTAATGAGCCATTCGCAGTTTCGCTTTACGAGAACTCGTACTTGCACCTGCATGGCTTAATCTTTGAGACAAGCATATCACTACTGGCAGGATCAACCAGATAGCTGCGACAGCTGCGCTCGGCCCTTGCTGGGCCGCCCGGCGCGTGCTCGTCGCATTCGTTTAAGACCGAGGCGATCGCCTGCGGCCGTACTCGGCTTCGACAGTCGCTGGCCGCGACGTCCACGCTCTCGCCGGCAGTGCCAGGCGGAGCGATTTGCGTTTTTTCTTTGCTCGCCCTCTCTCGGGCTCGATCCATTCAGTTTCGCACAAACAAGAGCTCTGCCGGCCGCCTGCAGCGGTGCCTAAAACCCGGGCATAACAATGCGACCGTTCTGCTAGGCCGACAAGCGCTCAAGCCAGACGCTCGATCGAACGCCCCCTACATATTAGTCGAGACAACGGCTCGCTCATTAGCATCGCGTTTGTACTTTTAACTTTTTTCGGCTCGGCTTCTTTCGACGCCGATGCCGGCGACGCAGCACTCTCTCGCCCGCCAGCCACCGAGAAAAGGGTGCGCTCCGACCGGCCCCGCACCGCTCTTTCTTGGCTCATTCGAAATTACTGTCTTTCGCTCTGACATGCCTTACCTAGGGTTAGGTTAGTATGCTTGCACGTTTGTACTTTAACTTTTTTCGGCTCGGCTTCTTTCGACGCCGATGCCGGCGACGCAGCACTCTCTCGCCCGCCAGCCACCGAGAAAAGGGTGCGCTCCGACCGGCCCCGCACCGCTCTTTCATGGCTCATTCGAAATTACTGTCTTTCGCTCTGACATGCCTTACCTAGGGTTAGGTTAGTATGCTTGCACGTTTGTACTTTAACTTTTTTTGGCTCGGCTTCTTTCGACGCCGATGCCGGCGACGCAGCACTCTCTCGCCCGCCAGCCACCTAGAAAAGGGTGCGCTCCGACCGGCCCCGCACCGCTCTTTCTTGGCTCATTCGAAATTACTGTCTTTCGCTCTGACATGCCTTACCTAGGGTTAGGTTAGTATGCTTGCACGTTTGTACTTTAACTTTTTTCGGCTCGGCTTCTTTCGACGCCGATGCCGGCGACGCAGCACTCTCTCGCCCGCCAGCCACCGAGAAAAGGGTGCGCTCCGACCGGCCCCGCACCGCTCTTTCATGGCTCATTCGAAATTACTGTCTTTCGCTCTGACATGCCTTACCTAGGGTTAGGTTAGTATGCTTGCACGTTTGTACTTTAACTTTTTTTGGCTCGGCTTCTTTCGACGCCGATGCCGGCGACGCAGCACTCTCTCGCCCGCCAGCCACCGAGAAAAGGGTGCGCTCCGACCGGCCCCGCACCGCTCTTTCATGGCTCATTCGAGTTTACTGTCTTTCGCTCTGACATGCCTTACCTAGGGTTAGGTTAGTATGCTTGCACGTTTGTACATTAACTTTTTTCGGCTCGGCTTCTTTCGACGCCGATGCCGGCGACGCAGCACTCTCTCGCCCGCCAGCCACCGAGAAAAGGGTGCGCTCCGACCGGCCCCGCACCGCTCTTTCTTGGCTCATTCGAAATTACTGTCTTTCGCTCTGACATGCCTTACCTAGGGTTAGGTTAGTATGCTTGCACGTTTGTACATTAACTTTTTTCGGCTCGGCTTCTTTCGACGCCGATGCCGGCGACGCAGCACTCTCTCGCCCGCCAGCCACCGAGAAAAGGGTGCGCTCCGACCGGCCCCGCACCGCTCTTTCATGGCTCATTCGAAATTACTGTCTTTCGCTCTGACATGCCTTACCTAGGGTTAGGTTAGTATGCTTGCACGTTTGTACTTTAACTTTTTTTGGCTCGGCTTCTTTCGACGCCGATGCCGGCGACGCAGCACTCTCTCGCCCGCCAGCCACCTAGAAAAGGGTGCGCTCCGACCGGCCCCGCACCGCTCTTTCTTGGCTCATTCGAAATTACTGTCTTTCGCTCTGACATGCCTTACCTAGGGTTAGGTTAGTATGCTTGCACGTTTGTACTTTAACTTTTTTCGGCTCGGCTTCTTTCGACGCCGATGCCGGCGACGCAGCACTCTCTCGCCCGCCAGCCACCGAGAAAAGGGTGCGCTCCGACCGGCCCCGCACCGCTCTTTCTTGGCTCATTCGAAATTACTGTCTTTCGCTCTGACATGCCTTACCTAGGGTTAGGTTAGTATGCTTGCACGTTTGTACTTTAACTTTTTTTGGCTCGGCTTCTTTCGACGCCGATGCCGGCGACGCAGCACTCTCTCGCCCGCCAGCCACCTAGAAAAGGGTGCGCTCCGACCGGCCCCGCACCGCTCTTTCTTGGCTCATTCGAAATTACTGTCTTTCGCTCTGACATGCCTTACCTAGGGTTAGGTTAGTATGCTTGCACGTTTGTACTTTAACTTTTTTCGGCTCGGCTTCTTTCGACGCCGATGCCGGCGACGCAGCACTCTCTCGCCCGCCAGCCACCGAGAAAAGGGTGCGCTCCGACCGGCCCCGCACCGCTCTTTCATGGCTCATTCGAAATTACTGTCTTTCGCTCTGACATGCCTTACCTAGGGTTAGGTTAGTATGCTTGCACGTTTGTACTTTAACTTTTTTTGGCTCGGCTTCTTTCGACGCCGATGCCGGCGACGCAGCACTCTCTCGCCCGCCAGCCACCTAGAAAAGGGTGCGCTCCGACCGGCCCCGCACCGCTCTTTCTTGGCTCATTCGAAATTACTGTCTTTCGCTCTGACATGCCTTACCTAGGGTTAGGTTAGTATGCTTGCACGTTTGTACTTTAACTTTTTTCGGCTCGGCTTCTTTCGACGCCGATGCCGGCGACGCAGCACTCTCTCGCCCGCCAGCCACCGAGAAAAGGGTGCGCTCCGACCGGCCCCGCACCGCTCTTTCATGGCTCATTCGAGTTTACTGTCTTTCGCTCTGACATGCCTTACCTAGGGTTAGGTTAGTATGCTTGCACGTTTGTACATTAACTTTTTTCGGCTCGGCTTCTTTCGACGCCGATGCCGGCGACGCAGCACTCTCTCGCCCGCCAGCCACCGAGAAAAGGGTGCGCTCCGACCGGCCCCGCACCGCTCTTTCTTGGCTCATTCGAAATTACTGTCTTTCGCTCTGACATGCCTTACCTAGGGTTAGGTTAGTATGCTTGCACGTTTGTACATTAACTTTTTTCGGCTCGGCTTCTTTCGACGCCGATGCCGGCGACGCAGCACT
>NW_027556545.1:32500-40000 GCF_964204865.1 Styela clava
ACCTTCGCGCGGGGACTTAGACCGACGGCAAACCGGTCGTGACCCGCGCCGGTCGCTAGTGCGCTGAGACGGTGCGCGAGCCGACTCGGCAGCGGCGCCTTAAGCGTCCGCGAACCGAGACGGCGCGCCCCCGCACCCAACTGAAAGCGAGCCGGCGACCTGACGGGCCCTCCCGTTTGCCTCTCAACGGTTTCACGTACTCTTGAACTCTCTCTTCAAAGTGCTTTTCAACTTTCCCTCACGGTACTTGTCCGCTATCGGTCTCGCGACCGTATTTAGTCTTAGGTGGAGTTTACCACCCGCTTTGGGCTGCATTCCCAAACAACCCGACTCCGAGAAGACCCGAAGCGGCCAAGGCAAGCGCCCCTATGGGCCTAACACCCGCCGTGGGACGAGGCCTCGATCAGAAGGACACCGGCGCTCGCCGTTAGCCGCACTGGGACTTCCGTACGTCACAACTCGGCGCGCTCGAAAAGCGCGCAGATTCGACGCTGGACTCTTCCCGGTTCACTCGCCGTTACTCAGGGAATCCCTGTTGGTTTCTTTTCCTCCGCTTAATAATATGCTTAAATTCAGCGGGTGCTCTCGCCTGAACTCAGGTCGTATGTGTCAAGCGGGCCGCTTCTTACACGGCCCGCTGGCATCGCAAGTCGTCGCCGCCGGCGCCGACCGAGCGCGTACCGTCGCCGCCTTGGCCCACGGTCGGTCTTGATCTCGTGACCGGACCGACCGACCTGGACCCGCCCCTCGAACGTAGTTGAACACGTCGAGGGGCCGGCGGTGTACGGGACACGCGGTCGCGCGGAGAAAGCTCGGCGACCGCTTCAACTTGGGGCGACGCCCGGCCGTCTTCGCAGAGGCCAGGCGACGGCCCTCGGGTGAGGACGAACGCGACCCTGAGGCAGACGCGGTCCCGGGATTGACCCGAGACCGCAATTCGCGTTCAGAAGGTCGACGTTCAATGTGTTCTGCAATTCACATTACTTCTCGCACTTGGCTGCGTCCTTCATCGACTCGCGAGCCGAGTGATCCACCGTTAAGAGTCGTCCTCGACGTTTCGCCCGGCGCCGAAGCGCGCGGACGTCACACTGTGGGATCGACCACAAAACCACCACCGACAACAACTGCACAAAAACACCAACAAACGGCGCCGAGCGACCGCCGGGCTGGGCCGGCGGCACATCGAGCGCGGTGCCCAGAAGCCACCATCGCACTCGGCTGCCTTGCTATGCCAACGTGTTACGCGTGTCGCACGGGGCGGAACCCCGATTGACGGCCGCCCTCTCGGCGGCACCCAAAGACAATTAAGTGCGCGGTCGGCCGGGGCCTACCACCACTTTCGGTAATGATCCTTCCGCAGGTTCACCTACGGAAACCTTGTTACGACTTTTACTTCCTCTAAATGATCAAGTTTGATCGTCTTCTCGACACGCCGACGCGGCCGTTGCCAGCCGCGACGGGGCCGATCCAAGGATCTCACTAAACCATTCAATCGGTAGTAGCGACGGGCGGTGTGTACAAAGGGCAGGGACGTAATCAACGCAAGTTGATGACTTGCGCTTACTGGGAATTCCTCGTTCAAGGGAAACAATTGCAAGTCCCTATCCCAATCACGAATGAGGTTCAACGGGTTACCCGGACCTTTCGGCCTAGGTTAGACACTCGCTGCTTCACTCAGTGTAGCGCGCGTGCGGCCCCGGACATCTAAGGGCATCACAGACCTGTTATTGCTCAATCTCGTGTGGCTAAACGCCACTAGTCCCTCTAAGAAGTTAGACGCCGACCGAGAAGGTCGCGTAACTATTTAGCATGCCAGAGTCTCGTTCGTTATCGGAATTAACCAGACAAATCGCTCCACCAACTAAGAACGGCCATGCACCACCACCCACAGAATCAAGAAAGAGCTCTCAATCTGTCAATCCTACCTGTGTCCGGGCCGGGTGAGTTTCCCCGTGTTGAGTCAAATTAAGCCGCAGGCTCCACTCCTGGTGGTGCCCTTCCGTCAATTCCTTTAAGTTTCAGCTTTGCAACCATACTTCCCCCGGAACCCAAAGACTTTGGTTTCCCGGAAGCTGCCGGAAAGGTCGTCATGGTAACGCCTCCCGATCGCTAGTTGGCATCGTTTATAGTCAGAACTAGGACGGTATCTGATCGTCTTCGAACCTCTGACTTTCGCTCTTGATTAAAGAAAACATTCTTGGCGAATGCTTTCGCAGTAGTTCGTCTTCCGCCGATCCAAGAATTTCACCTCTAACGGCAGAGTACGGACGCCCCCGTCTGTCCCTCTTAATCATTACCTCGTGCTCCGAAAACCAACAAAATAGAACCGAGGTCCTATTCCATTATTCCATGCAACACTATGCAGGCGAACAGCCTGCTTTGAACACTCTAATTTTTTCAAAGTAAACTTATCGGCCACCGCCGACACTCAGTCAAGAGCACCGACGGAGAACCGAAGGTGAGGCGAACGCAACCAGTGACACGCCTTGCGACGGACCGGCGGCGCTCGCCCAAAATCCAACTACGAGCTTTTCAACCGCAACAACTTTAGCATACACTGTTGGAGCTGGAATTACCGCGGCTGCTGGCACCAGACTTGCCCTCCAATGGATACTCGTTAAGAGTTTTAGGATGTACTCATTCCAATTACAGGGCCTCGTTAGAGTCCTGTATTGTTATTTTTCGTCACTACCTCCCCGTGTCGGGAATGGGTAATTTGCGCGCCTGCTGCCTTCCTTGGATGTGGTAGCCGTTTCTCAGGCTCCCTCTCCGGAATCGAACCCTGATTCCCCGTTACCCGTTATCACAAAGGTAGGCACGTAGCGTACCTTCGACAGTTGATAGGGCAGACACTTGAATGATACGTCGTCGGTGCAGAGACCGTACGATCCGCGTGGTTATCCAGAGTCATCAAACGTCACAGGACGAACCCGGTCGGTTTTGATCTGATAAAAGCGCGCCTCCCGAAGTCGGCGCTTAATGCATGTATTAGCTCTAGAATTACCACAGTTATCCACTTCGCTTACGAGACCAAATAAACCAAGACTGATTTAATGAGCCATTCGCAGTTTCGCTTTACGAGAACTCGTACTTGCACCTGCATGGCTTAATCTTTGAGACAAGCATATCACTACTGGCAGGATCAACCAGATAGCTGCGACAGCTGCGCTCGGCCCTTGCTGGGCCGCCCGGCGCGTGCTCGTCGCATTCGTTTAAGACCGAGGCGATCGCCTGCGGCCGTACTCGGCTTCGACAGTCGCTGGCCGCGACGTCCACGCTCTCGCCGGCAGTGCCAGGCGGAGCGATTTGCGTTTTTTCTTTGCTCGCCCTCTCTCGGGCTCGATCCATTCAGTTTCGCACAAACAAGAGCTCTGCCGGCCGCCTGCAGCGGTGCCTAAAACCCGGGCATAACAATGCGACCGTTCTGCTAGGCCGACAAGCGCTCAAGCCAGACGCTCGATCGAACGCCCCCTACATATTAGTCGAGACAACGGCTCGCTCATTAGCATCGCGTTTGTACTTTAACTTTTTTCGGCTCGGCTTCTTTCGACGCCGATGCCGGCGACGCAGCACTCTCTCGCCCGCCAGCCACCGAGAAAAGGGTGCGCTCCGACCGGCCCCGCACCGCTCTTTCTTGGCTCATTCGAAATTACTGTCTTTCGCTCTGACATGCCTTACCTAGGGTTAGGTTAGTATGCTTGCACGTTTGTACTTTAACTTTTTTCGGCTCGGCTTCTTTCGACGCCGATGCCGGCGACGCAGCACTCTCTCGCCCGCCAGCCACCGAGAAAAGGGTGCGCTCCGACCGGCCCCGCACCGCTCTTTCATGGCTCATTCGAAATTACTGTCTTTCGCTCTGACATGCCTTACCTAGGGTTAGGTTAGTATGCTTGCACGTTTGTACTTTAACTTTTTTTGGCTCGGCTTCTTTCGACGCCGATGCCGGCGACGCAGCACTCTCTCGCCCGCCAGCCACCTAGAAAAGGGTGCGCTCCGACCGGCCCCGCACCGCTCTTTCTTGGCTCATTCGAAATTACTGTCTTTCGCTCTGACATGCCTTACCTAGGGTTAGGTTAGTATGCTTGCACGTTTGTACTTTAACTTTTTTCGGCTCGGCTTCTTTCGACGCCGATGCCGGCGACGCAGCACTCTCTCGCCCGCCAGCCACCGAGAAAAGGGTGCGCTCCGACCGGCCCCGCACCGCTCTTTCATGGCTCATTCGAAATTACTGTCTTTCGCTCTGACATGCCTTACCTAGGGTTAGGTTAGTATGCTTGCACGTTTGTACTTTAACTTTTTTTGGCTCGGCTTCTTTCGACGCCGATGCCGGCGACGCAGCACTCTCTCGCCCGCCAGCCACCGAGAAAAGGGTGCGCTCCGACCGGCCCCGCACCGCTCTTTCATGGCTCATTCGAGTTTACTGTCTTTCGCTCTGACATGCCTTACCTAGGGTTAGGTTAGTATGCTTGCACGTTTGTACATTAACTTTTTTCGGCTCGGCTTCTTTCGACGCCGATGCCGGCGACGCAGCACTCTCTCGCCCGCCAGCCACCGAGAAAAGGGTGCGCTCCGACCGGCCCCGCACCGCTCTTTCTTGGCTCATTCGAAATTACTGTCTTTCGCTCTGACATGCCTTACCTAGGGTTAGGTTAGTAAGCTTGCACGTTTGTACATTAACTTTTTTCGGCTCGGCTTCTTTCGACGCCGATGCCGGCGACGCAGCACTCTCTCGCCCGCCAGCCACCGAGAAAAGGGTGCGCTCCGACCGGCCCCGCACCGCTCTTTCATGGCTCATTCGAAATTACTGTCTTTCGCTCTGACATGCCTTACCTAGGGTTAGGTTAGTATGCTTGCACGTTTGTACTTTAACTTTTTTTGGCTCGGATTCTTTCGACGCCGATGCCGGCGACGCAGCACTCTCTCGCCCGCCAGCCACCTAGAAAAGGGTGCGCTCCGACCGGCCCCGCACCGCTCTTTCTTGGCTCATTCGAAATTACTGTCTTTCGCTCTGACATGCCTTACCTAGGGTTAGGTTAGTATGCTTGCACGTTTGTACTTTAACTTTTTTCGGCTCGGCTTCTTTCGACGCCGATGCCGGCGACGCAGCACTCTCTCGCCCGCCAGCCACCGAGAAAAGGGTGCGCTCCGACCGGCCCCGCACCGCTCTTTCTTGGCTCATTCGAAATTACTGTCTTTCGCTCTGACATGCCTTACCTAGGGTTAGGTTAGTATGCTTGCACGTTTGTACTTTAACTTTTTTTGGCTCGGCTTCTTTCGACGCCGATGCCGGCGACGCAGCACTCTCTCGCCCGCCAGCCACCTAGAAAAGGGTGCGCTCCGACCGGCCCCGCACCGCTCTTTCTTGGCTCATTCGAAATTACTGTCTTTCGCTCTGACATGCCTTACCTAGGGTTAGGTTAGTATGCTTGCACGTTTGTACTTTAACTTTTTTCGGCTCGGCTTCTTTCGACGCCGATGCCGGCGACGCAGCACTCTCTCGCCCGCCAGCCACCGAGAAAAGGGTGCGCTCCGACCGGCCCCGCACCGCTCTTTCATGGCTCATTCGAAATTACTGTCTTTCGCTCTGACATGCCTTACCTAGGGTTAGGTTAGTATGCTTGCACGTTTGTACTTTAACTTTTTTTGGCTCGGCTTCTTTCGACGCCGATGCCGGCGACGCAGCACTCTCTCGCCCGCCAGCCACCTAGAAAAGGGTGCGCTCCGACCGGCCCCGCACCGCTCTTTCTTGGCTCATTCGAAATTACTGTCTTTCGCTCTGACATGCCTTACCTAGGGTTAGGTTAGTATGCTTGCACGTTTGTACTTTAACTTTTTTCGGCTCGGCTTCTTTCGACGCCGATGCCGGCGACGCAGCACTCTCTCGCCCGCCAGCCACCGAGAAAAGGGTGCGCTCCGACCGGCCCCGCACCGCTCTTTCTTGGCTCATTCGAAATTACTGTCTTTCGCTCTGACATGCCTTACCTAGGGTTAGGTTAGTATGCTTGCACGTTTGTACTTTAACTTTTTTTGGCTCGGCTTCTTTCGACGCCGATGCCGGCGACGCAGCACTCTCTCGCCCGCCAGCCACCTAGAAAAGGGTGCGCTCCGACCGGCCCCGCACCGCTCTTTCTTGGCTCATTCGAAATTACTGTCTTTCGCTCTGACATGCCTTACCTAGGGTTAGGTTAGTATGCTTGCACGTTTGTACTTTAACTTTTTTCGGCTCGGCTTCTTTCGACGCCGATGCCGGCGACGCAGCACTCTCTCGCCCGCCAGCCACCGAGAAAAGGGTGCGCTCCGACCGGCCCCGCACCGCTCTTTCATGGCTCATTCGAAATTACTGTCTTTCGCTCTGACATGCCTTACCTAGGGTTAGGTTAGTATGCTTGCACGTTTGTACTTTAACTTTTTTTGGCTCGGCTTCTTTCGACGCCGATGCCGGCGACGCAGCACTCTCTCGCCCGCCAGCCACCTAGAAAAGGGTGCGCTCCGACCGGCCCCGCACCGCTCTTTCTTGGCTCATTCGAAATTACTGTCTTTCGCTCTGACATGCCTTACCTAGGGTTAGGTTAGTATGCTTGCACGTTTGTACTTTAACTTTTTTCGGCTCGGCTTCTTTCGACGCCGATGCCGGCGACGCAGCACTCTCTCGCCCGCCAGCCACCGAGAAAAGGGTGCGCTCCGACCGGCCCCGCACCGCTCTTTCATGGCTCATTCGAGTTTACTGTCTTTCGCTCTGACATGCCTTACCTAGGGTTAGGTTAGTATGCTTGCACGTTTGTACATTAACTTTTTTCGGCTCGGCTTCTTTCGACGCCGATGCCGGCGACGCAGCACTCTCTCGCCCGCCAGCCACCGAGAAAAGGGTGCGCTCCGACCGGCCCCGCACCGCTCTTTCTTGGCTCATTCGAAATTACTGTCTTTCGCTCTGACATGCCTTACCTAGGGTTAGGTTAGTATGCTTGCACGTTTGTACATTAACTTTTTTCGGCTCGGCTTCTTTCGACGCCGATGCCGGCGACGCAGCACTCTCTCGCCCGCCAGCCACCGAGAAAAGGGTGCGCTCCGACCGGCCCCGCACCGCTCTTTCATGGCTCATTCGAAATTACTGTCTTTCGCTCTGACATGCCTTACCTAGGGTTAGGTTAGTATGCTTGCACGTTTGTACTTTAACTTTTTTTGGCTCGGCTTCTTTCGACGCCGATGCCGGCGACGCAGCACTCTCTCGCCCGCCAGCCACCTAGAAAAGGGTGCGCTCCGACCGGCCCCGCACCGCTCTTTCTTGGCTCATTCGAAATTACTGTCTTTCGCTCTGACATGCCTTACCTAGGGTTAGGTTAGTATGCTTGCACGTTTGTACTTTAACTTTTTTCGGCTCGGCTTCTTTCGACGCCGATGCCGGCGACGCAGCACTCTCTCGCCCGCCAGCCACCGAGAAAAGGGTGCGCTCCGACCGGCCCCGCACCGCTCTTTCTTGGCTCATTCGAAATTACTGTCTTT
>NW_027556545.1:45000-50000 GCF_964204865.1 Styela clava
GAAAAGCGCGCAGATTCGACGCTGGACTCTTCCCGGTTCACTCGCCGTTACTCAGGGAATCCCTGTTGGTTTCTTTTCCTCCGCTTAATAATATGCTTAAATTCAGCGGGTGCTCTCGCCTGAACTCAGGTCGTATGTGTCAAGCGGGCCGCTTCTTACACGGCCCGCTGGCATCGCAAGTCGTCGCCGCCGGCGCCGACCGAGCGCGTACCGTCGCCGCCTTGGCCCACGGTCGGTCTTGATCTCGTGACCGGACCGACCGACCTGGACCCGCCCCTCGAACGTAGTTGAACACGTCGAGGGGCCGGCGGTGTACGGGACACGCGGTCGCGCCGAGAAAGCTCGGCGACCGCTTCAACTTGGGGCGACGCCCGGCCGTCTTCGCAGAGGCCAGGCGACGGCCCTCGGGTGAGGACGAACGCGACCCTGAGGCAGACGCGGTCCCGGGATTGACCCGAGACCGCAATTCGCGTTCAGAAGGTCGACGTTCAATGTGTTCTGCAATTCACATTACTTCTCGCACTTGGCTGCGTCCTTCATCGACTCGCGAGCCGAGTGATCCACCGTTAAGAGTCGTCCTCGACGTTTCGCCCGGCGCCGAAGCGCGCGGACGTCACACTGTGGGATCGACCACAAAACCACCACCGACAACAACTGCACAAAAACACCAACAAACGGCGCCGAGCGACCGCCGGGCTGGGCCGGCGGCACATCGAGCGCGGTGCCCAGAAGCCACCATCGCACTCGGCTGCCTTGCTATGCCAACGTGTTACGCGTGTCGCACGGGGCGGAACCCCGATTGACGGCCGCCCTCTCGGCGGCACCCAAAGACAATTAAGTGCGCGGTCGGCCGGGGCCTACCACCACTTTCGGTAATGATCCTTCCGCAGGTTCACCTACGGAAACCTTGTTACGACTTTTACTTCCTCTAAATGATCAAGTTTGATCGTCTTCTCGACACGCCGACGCGGCCGTTGCCAGCCGCGACGGGGCCGATCCAAGGATCTCACTAAACCATTCAATCGGTAGTAGCGACGGGCGGTGTGTACAAAGGGCAGGGACGTAATCAACGCAAGTTGATGACTTGCGCTTACTGGGAATTCCTCGTTCAAGGGAAACAATTGCAAGTCCCTATCCCAATCACGAATGAGGTTCAACGGGTTACCCGGACCTTTCGGCCTAGGTTAGACACTCGCTGCTTCACTCAGTGTAGCGCGCGTGCGGCCCCGGACATCTAAGGGCATCACAGACCTGTTATTGCTCAATCTCGTGTGGCTAAACGCCACTAGTCCCTCTAAGAAGTTAGACGCCGACCGAGAAGGTCGCGTAACTATTTAGCATGCCAGAGTCTCGTTCGTTATCGGAATTAACCAGACAAATCGCTCCACCAACTAAGAACGGCCATGCACCACCACCCACAGAATCAAGAAAGAGCTCTCAATCTGTCAATCCTACCTGTGTCCGGGCCGGGTGAGTTTCCCCGTGTTGAGTCAAATTAAGCCGCAGGCTCCACTCCTGGTGGTGCCCTTCCGTCAATTCCTTTAAGTTTCAGCTTTGCAACCATACTTCCCCCGGAACCCAAAGACTTTGGTTTCCCGGAAGCTGCCGGAAAGGTCGTCATGGTAACGCCTCCCGATCGCTAGTTGGCATCGTTTATAGTCAGAACTAGGACGGTATCTGATCGTCTTCGAACCTCTGACTTTCGCTCTTGATTAAAGAAAACATTCTTGGCGAATGCTTTCGCAGTAGTTCGTCTTCCGCCGATCCAAGAATTTCACCTCTAACGGCAGAGTACGGACGCCCCCGTCTGTCCCTCTTAATCATTACCTCGTGCTCCGAAAACCAACAAAATAGAACCGAGGTCCTATTCCATTATTCCATGCAACACTATGCAGGCGAACAGCCTGCTTTGAACACTCTAATTTTTTCAAAGTAAACTTATCGGCCACCGCCGACACTCAGTCAAGAGCACCGACGGAGAACCGAAGGTGAGGCGAACGCAACCAGTGACACGCCTTGCGACGGACCGGCGGCGCTCGCCCAAAATCCAACTACGAGCTTTTCAACCGCAACAACTTTAGCATACACTGTTGGAGCTGGAATTACCGCGGCTGCTGGCACCAGACTTGCCCTCCAATGGATACTCGTTAAGAGTTTTAGGATGTACTCATTCCAATTACAGGGCCTCGTTAGAGTCCTGTATTGTTATTTTTCGTCACTACCTCCCCGTGTCGGGAATGGGTAATTTGCGCGCCTGCTGCCTTCCTTGGATGTGGTAGCCGTTTCTCAGGCTCCCTCTCCGGAATCGAACCCTGATTCCCCGTTACCCGTTATCACAAAGGTAGGCACGTAGCGTACCTTCGACAGTTGATAGGGCAGACACTTGAATGATACGTCGTCGGTGCAGAGACCGTACGATCCGCGTGGTTATCCAGAGTCATCAAACGTCACAGGACGAACCCGGTCGGTTTTGATCTGATAAAAGCGCGCCTCCCGAAGTCGGCGCTTAATGCATGTATTAGCTCTAGAATTACCACAGTTATCCACTTCGCTTACGAGACCAAATAAACCAAGACTGATTTAATGAGCCATTCGCAGTTTCGCTTTACGAGAACTCGTACTTGCACCTGCATGGCTTAATCTTTGAGACAAGCATATCACTACTGGCAGGATCAACCAGATAGCTGCGACAGCTGCGCTCGGCCCTTGCTGGGCCGCCCGGCGCGTGCTCGTCGCATTCGTTTAAGACCGAGGCGATCGCCTGCGGCCGTACTCGGCTTCGACAGTCGCTGGCCGCGACGTCCACGCTCTCGCCGGCAGTGCCAGGCGGAGCGATTTGCGTTTTTTCTTTGCTCGCCCTCTCTCGGGCTCGATCCATTCAGTTTCGCACAAACAAGAGCTCTGCCGGCCGCCTGCAGCGGTGCCTAAAACCCGGGCATAACAATGCGACCGTTCTGCTAGGCCGACAAGCGCTCAAGCCAGACGCTCGATCGAACGCCCCCTACATATTAGTCGAGACAACGGCTCGCTCATTAGCATCGCGTTTGTACTTTAACTTTTTTCGGCTCGGCTTCTTTCGACGCCGATGCCGGCGACGCAGCACTCTCTCGCCCGCCAGCCACCGAGAAAAGGGTGCGCTCCGACCGGCCCCGCACCGCTCTTTCTTGGCTCATTCGAAATTACTGTCTTTCGCTCTGACATGCCTTACCTAGGGTTAGGTTAGTATGCTTGCACGTTTGTACTTTAACTTTTTTCGGCTCGGCTTCTTTCGACGCCGATGCCGGCGACGCAGCACTCTCTCGCCCGCCAGCCACCGAAAAAAGGGTGCGCTCCGACCGGCCCCGCACCGCTCTTTCATGGCTCATTCGAAATTACTGTCTTTCGCTCTGACATGCCTTACCTAGGGTTAGGTTAGTATGCTTGCACGTTTGTACTTTAACTTTTTTTGGCTCGGCTTCTTTCGACGCCGATGCCGGCGACGCAGCACTCTCTCGCCCGCCAGCCACCTAGAAAAGGGTGCGCTCCGACCGGCCCCGCACCGCTCTTTCTTGGCTCATTCGAAATTACTGTCTTTCGCTCTGACATGCCTTACCTAGGGTTAGGTTAGTATGCTTGCACGTTTGTACTTTAACTTTTTTCGGCTCGGCTTCTTTCGACGCCGATGCCGGCGACGCAGCACTCTCTCGCCCGCCAGCCACCGAGAAAAGGGTGCGCTCCGACCGGCCCCGCACCGCTCTTTCATGGCTCATTCGAAATTACTGTCTTTCGCTCTGACATGCCTTACCTAGGGTTAGGTTAGTATGCTTGCACGTTTGTACTTTAACTTTTTTTGGCTCGGCTTCTTTCGACGCCGATGCCGGCGACGCAGCACTCTCTCGCCCGCCAGCCACCGAGAAAAGGGTGCGCTCCGACCGGCCCCGCACCGCTCTTTCATGGCTCATTCGAGTTTACTGTCTTTCGCTCTGACATGCCTTACCTAGGGTTAGGTTAGTATGCTTGCACGTTTGTACATTAACTTTTTTCGGCTCGGCTTCTTTCGACGCCGATGCCGGCGACGCAGCACTCTCTCGCCCGCCAGCCACCGAGAAAAGGGTGCGCTCCGACCGGCCCCGCACCGCTCTTTCTTGGCTCATTCGAAATTACTGTCTTTCGCTCTGACATGCCTTACCTAGGGTTAGGTTAGTATGCTTGCACGTTTGTACATTAACTTTTTTCGGCTCGGCTTCTTTCGACGCCGATGCCGGCGACGCAGCACTCTCTCGCCCGCCAGCCACCGAGAAAAGGGTGCGCTCCGACCGGCCCCGCACCGCTCTTTCATGGCTCATTCGAAATTACTGTCTTTCGCTCTGACATGCCTTACCTAGGGTTAGGTTAGTATGCTTGCACGTTTGTACTTTAACTTTTTTTGGCTCGGCTTCTTTCGACGCCGATGCCGGCGACGCAGCACTCTCTCGCCCGCCAGCCACCTAGAAAAGGGTGCGCTCCGACCGGCCCCGCACCGCTCTTTCTTGGCTCATTCGAAATTACTGTCTTTCGCTCTGACATGCCTTACCTAGGGTTAGGTTAGTATGCTTGCACGTTTGTACTTTAACTTTTTTCGGCTCGGCTTCTTTCGACGCCGATGCCGGCGACGCAGCACTCTCTCGCCCGCCAGCCACCGAGAAAAGGGTGCGCTCCGACCGGCCCCGCACCGCTCTTTCTTGGCTCATTCGAAATTACTGTCTTTCGCTCTGACATGCCTTACCTAGGGTTAGGTTAGTATGCTTGCACGTTTGTACTTTAACTTTTTTTGGCTCGGCTTCTTTCGACGCCGATGCCGGCGACGCAGCACTCTCTCGCCCGCCAGCCACCTAGAAAAGGGTGCGCTCCGACCGGCCCCGCACCGCTCTTTCTTGGCTCATTCGAAATTACTGTCTTTCGCTCTGACATGCCTTACCTAGGGTTAGGTTAGTATGCTTGCACGTTTGTACTTTAACTTTTTTCGGCTCGGCTTCTTTCGA
>NW_027556545.1:57500-62500 GCF_964204865.1 Styela clava
GGGCATCACAGACCTGTTATTGCTCAATCTCGTGTGGCTAAACGCCACTAGTCCCTCTAAGAAGTTAGACGCCGACCGAGAAGGTCGCGTAACTATTTAGCATGCCAGAGTCTCGTTCGTTATCGGAATTAACCAGACAAATCGCTCCACCAACTAAGAACGGCCATGCACCACCACCCACAGAATCAAGAAAGAGCTCTCAATCTGTCAATCCTACCTGTGTCCGGGCCGGGTGAGTTTCCCCGTGTTGAGTCAAATTAAGCCGCAGGCTCCACTCCTGGTGGTGCCCTTCCGTCAATTCCTTTAAGTTTCAGCTTTGCAACCATACTTCCCCCGGAACCCAAAGACTTTGGTTTCCCGGAAGCTGCCGGAAAGGTCGTCATGGTAACGCCTCCCGATCGCTAGTTGGCATCGTTTATAGTCAGAACTAGGACGGTATCTGATCGTCTTCGAACCTCTGACTTTCGCTCTTGATTAAAGAAAACATTCTTGGCGAATGCTTTCGCAGTAGTTCGTCTTCCGCCGATCCAAGAATTTCACCTCTAACGGCAGAGTACGGACGCCCCCGTCTGTCCCTCTTAATCATTACCTCGTGCTCCGAAAACCAACAAAATAGAACCGAGGTCCTATTCCATTATTCCATGCAACACTATGCAGGCGAACAGCCTGCTTTGAACACTCTAATTTTTTCAAAGTAAACTTATCGGCCACCGCCGACACTCAGTCAAGAGCACCGACGGAGAACCGAAGGTGAGGCGAACGCAACCAGTGACACGCCTTGCGACGGACCGGCGGCGCTCGCCCAAAATCCAACTACGAGCTTTTCAACCGCAACAACTTTAGCATACACTGTTGGAGCTGGAATTACCGCGGCTGCTGGCACCAGACTTGCCCTCCAATGGATACTCGTTAAGAGTTTTAGGATGTACTCATTCCAATTACAGGGCCTCGTTAGAGTCCTGTATTGTTATTTTTCGTCACTACCTCCCCGTGTCGGGAATGGGTAATTTGCGCGCCTGCTGCCTTCCTTGGATGTGGTAGCCGTTTCTCAGGCTCCCTCTCCGGAATCGAACCCTGATTCCCCGTTACCCGTTATCACAAAGGTAGGCACGTAGCGTACCTTCGACAGTTGATAGGGCAGACACTTGAATGATACGTCGTCGGTGCAGAGACCGTACGATCCGCGTGGTTATCCAGAGTCATCAAACGTCACAGGACGAACCCGGTCGGTTTTGATCTGATAAAAGCGCGCCTCCCGAAGTCGGCGCTTAATGCATGTATTAGCTCTAGAATTACCACAGTTATCCACTTCGCTTACGAGACCAAATAAACCAAGACTGATTTAATGAGCCATTCGCAGTTTCGCTTTACGAGAACTCGTACTTGCACCTGCATGGCTTAATCTTTGAGACAAGCATATCACTACTGGCAGGATCAACCAGATAGCTGCGACAGCTGCGCTCGGCCCTTGCTGGGCCGCCCGGCGCGTGCTCGTCGCATTCGTTTAAGACCGAGGCGATCGCCTGCGGCCGTACTCGGCTTCGACAGTCGCTGGCCGCGACGTCCACGCTCTCGCCGGCAGTGCCAGGCGGAGCGATTTGCGTTTTTTCTTTGCTCGCCCTCTCTCGGGCTCGATCCATTCAGTTTCGCACAAACAAGAGCTCTGCCGGCCGCCTGCAGCGGTGCCTAAAACCCGGGCATAACAATGCGACCGTTCTGCTAGGCCGACAAGCGCTCAAGCCAGACGCTCGATCGAACGCCCCCTACATATTAGTCGAGACAACGGCTCGCTCATTAGCATCGCGTTTGTACTTTAACTTTTTTCGGCTCGGCTTCTTTCGACGCCGATGCCGGCGACGCAGCACTCTCTCGCCCGCCAGCCACCGAGAAAAGGGTGCGCTCCGACCGGCCCCGCACCGCTCTTTCTTGGCTCATTCGAAATTACTGTCTTTCGCTCTGACATGCCTTACCTAGGGTTAGGTTAGTATGCTTGCACGTTTGTACTTTAACTTTTTTCGGCTCGGCTTCTTTCGACGCCGATGCCGGCGACGCAGCACTCTCTCGCCCGCCAGCCACCGAGAAAAGGGTGCGCTCCGACCGGCCCCGCACCGCTCTTTCATGGCTCATTCGAAATTACTGTCTTTCGCTCTGACATGCCTTACCTAGGGTTAGGTTAGTATGCTTGCACGTTTGTACTTTAACTTTTTTTGGCTCGGCTTCTTTCGACGCCGATGCCGGCGACGCAGCACTCTCTCGCCCGCCAGCCACCTAGAAAAGGGTGCGCTCCGACCGGCCCCGCACCGCTCTTTCTTGGCTCATTCGAAATTACTGTCTTTCGCTCTGACATGCCTTACCTAGGGTTAGGTTAGTATGCTTGCACGTTTGTACTTTAACTTTTTTCGGCTCGGCTTCTTTCGACGCCGATGCCGGCGACGCAGCACTCTCTCGCCCGCCAGCCACCGAGAAAAGGGTGCGCTCCGACCGGCCCCGCACCGCTCTTTCATGGCTCATTCGAAATTACTGTCTTTCGCTCTGACATGCCTTACCTAGGGTTAGGTTAGTATGCTTGCACGTTTGTACTTTAACTTTTTTTGGCTCGGCTTCTTTCGACGCCGATGCCGGCGACGCAGCACTCTCTCGCCCGCCAGCCACCGAGAAAAGGGTGCGCTCCGACCGGCCCCGCACCGCTCTTTCATGGCTCATTCGAGTTTACTGTCTTTCGCTCTGACATGCCTTACCTAGGGTTAGGTTAGTATGCTTGCACGTTTGTACATTAACTTTTTTCGGCTCGGCTTCTTTCGACGCCGATGCCGGCGACGCAGCACTCTCTCGCCCGCCAGCCACCGAGAAAAGGGTGCGCTCCGACCGGCCCCGCACCGCTCTTTCTTGGCTCATTCGAAATTACTGTCTTTCGCTCTGACATGCCTTACCTAGGGTTAGGTTAGTATGCTTGCACGTTTGTACATTAACTTTTTTCGGCTCGGCTTCTTTCGACGCCGATGCCGGCGACGCAGCACTCTCTCGCCCGCCAGCCACCGAGAAAAGGGTGCGCTCCGACCGGCCCCGCACCGCTCTTTCATGGCTCATTCGAAATTACTGTCTTTCGCTCTGACATGCCTTACCTAGGGTTAGGTTAGTATGCTTGCACGTTTGTACTTTAACTTTTTTTGGCTCGGCTTCTTTCGACGCCGATGCCGGCGACGCAGCACTCTCTCGCCCGCCAGCCACCTAGAAAAGGGTGCGCTCCGACCGGCCCCGCACCGCTCTTTCTTGGCTCATTCGAAATTACTGTCTTTCGCTCTGACATGCCTTACCTAGGGTTAGGTTAGTATGCTTGCACGTTTGTACTTTAACTTTTTTCGGCTCGGCTTCTTTCGACGCCGATGCCGGCGACGCAGCACTCTCTCGCCCGCCAGCCACCGAGAAAAGGGTGCGCTCCGACCGGCCCCGCACCGCTCTTTCTTGGCTCATTCGAAATTACTGTCTTTCGCTCTGACATGCCTTACCTAGGGTTAGGTTAGTATGCTTGCACGTTTGTACTTTAACTTTTTTTGGCTCGGCTTCTTTCGACGCCGATGCCGGCGACGCAGCACTCTCTCGCCCGCCAGCCACCTAGAAAAGGGTGCGCTCCGACCGGCCCCGCACCGCTCTTTCTTGGCTCATTCGAAATTACTGTCTTTCGCTCTGACATGCCTTACCTAGGGTTAGGTTAGTATGCTTGCACGTTTGTACTTTAACTTTTTTCGGCTCGGCTTCTTTCGACGCCGATGCCGGCGACGCAGCACTCTCTCGCCCGCCAGCCACCGAGAAAAGGGTGCGCTCCGACCGGCCCCGCACCGCTCTTTCATGGCTCATTCGAAATTACTGTCTTTCGCTCTGACATGCCTTACCTAGGGTTAGGTTAGTATGCTTGCACGTTTGTACTTTAACTTTTTTTGGCTCGGCTTCTTTCGACGCCGATGCCGGCGACGCAGCACTCTCTCGCCCGCCAGCCACCTAGAAAAGGGTGCGCTCCGACCGGCCCCGCACCGCTCTTTCTTGGCTCATTCGAAATTACTGTCTTTCGCTCTGACATGCCTTACCTAGGGTTAGGTTAGTATGCTTGCACGTTTGTACTTTAACTTTTTTCGGCTCGGCTTCTTTCGACGCCGATGCCGGCGACGCAGCACTCTCTCGCCCGCCAGCCACCGAGAAAAGGGTGCGCTCCGACCGGCCCCGCACCGCTCTTTCATGGCTCATTCGAGTTTACTGTCTTTCGCTCTGACATGCCTTACCTAGGGTTAGGTTAGTATGCTTGCACGTTTGTACATTAACTTTTTTCGGCTCGGCTTCTTTCGACGCCGATGCCGGCGACGCAGCACTCTCTCGCCCGCCAGCCACCGAGAAAAGGGTGCGCTCCGACCGGCCCCGCACCGCTCTTTCTTGGCTCATTCGAAATTACTGTCTTTCGCTCTGACATGCCTTACCTAGGGTTAGGTTAGTATGCTTGCACGTTTGTACATTAACTTTTTTCGGCTCGGCTTCTTTCGACGCCGATGCCGGCGACGCAGCACTCTCTCGCCCGCCAGCCACCGAGAAAAGGGTGCGCTCCGACCGGCCCCGCACCGCTCTTTCATGGCTCATTCGAAATTACTGTCTTTCGCTCTGACATGCCTTACCTAGGGTTCGGTTAGTATGCTTGCACGTTTGTACTTTAACTTTTTTTGGCTCGGCTTCTTTCGACGCCGATGCCGGCGACGCAGCACTCTCTCGCCCGCCAGCCACCTAGAAAAGGGTGCGCTCCGACCGGCCCCGCACCGCTCTTTCTTGGCTCATTCGAAATTACTGTCTTTCGCTCTGACATGCCTTACCTAGGGTTAGGTTAGTATGCTTGCACGTTTGTACTTTAACTTTTTTCGGCTCGGCTTCTTTCGACGCCGATGCCGGCGACGCAGCACTCTCTCGCCCGCCAGCCACCGAGAAAAGGGTGCGCTCCGACCGGCCCCGCACCGCTCTTTCTT
>NW_027556545.1:67500-72500 GCF_964204865.1 Styela clava
CGTACGTCACAACTCGGCGCGCTCGAAAAGCGCGCAGATTCGACGCTGGACTCTTCCCGGTTCACTCGCCGTTACTCAGGGAATCCCTGTTGGTTTCTTTTCCTCCGCTTAATAATATGCTTAAATTCAGCGGGTGCTCTCGCCTGAACTCAGGTCGTATGTGTCAAGCGGGCCGCTTCTTACACGGCCCGCTGGCATCGCAAGTCGTCGCCGCCGGCGCCGACCGAGCGCGTACCGTCGCCGCCTTGGCCCACGGTCGGTCTTGATCTCGTGACCGGACCGACCGACCTGGACCCGCCCCTCGAACGTAGTTGAACACGTCGAGGGGCCGGCGGTGTACGGGACACGCGGTCGCGCCGAGAAAGCTCGGCGACCGCTTCAACTTGGGGCGACGCCCGGCCGTCTTCGCAGAGGCCAGGCGACGGCCCTCGGGTGAGGACGAACGCGACCCTGAGGCAGACGCGGTCCCGGGATTGACCCGAGACCGCAATTCGCGTTCAGAAGGTCGACGTTCAATGTGTTCTGCAATTCACATTACTTCTCGCACTTGGCTGCGTCCTTCATCGACTCGCGAGCCGAGTGATCCACCGTTAAGAGTCGTCCTCGACGTTTCGCCCGGCGCCGAAGCGCGCGGACGTCACACTGTGGGATCGACCACAAAACCACCACCGACAACAACTGCACAAAAACACCAACAAACGGCGCCGAGCGACCGCCGGGCTGGGCCGGCGGCACATCGAGCGCGGTGCCCAGAAGCCACCATCGCACTCGGCTGCCTTGCTATGCCAACGTGTTACGCGTGTCGCACGGGGCGGAACCCCGATTGACGGCCGCCCTCTCGGCGGCACCCAAAGACAATTAAGTGCGCGGTCGGCCGGGGCCTACCACCACTTTCGGTAATGATCCTTCCGCAGGTTCACCTACGGAAACCTTGTTACGACTTTTACTTCCTCTAAATGATCAAGTTTGATCGTCTTCTCGACACGCCGACGCGGCCGTTGCCAGCCGCGACGGGGCCGATCCAAGGATCTCACTAAACCATTCAATCGGTAGTAGCGACGGGCGGTGTGTACAAAGGGCAGGGACGTAATCAACGCAAGTTGATGACTTGCGCTTACTGGGAATTCCTCGTTCAAGGGAAACAATTGCAAGTCCCTATCCCAATCACGAATGAGGTTCAACGGGTTACCCGGACCTTTCGGCCTAGGTTAGACACTCGCTGCTTCACTCAGTGTAGCGCGCGTGCGGCCCCGGACATCTAAGGGCATCACAGACCTGTTATTGCTCAATCTCGTGTGGCTAAACGCCACTAGTCCCTCTAAGAAGTTAGACGCCGACCGAGAAGGTCGCGTAACTATTTAGCATGCCAGAGTCTCGTTCGTTATCGGAATTAACCAGACAAATCGCTCCACCAACTAAGAACGGCCATGCACCACCACCCACAGAATCAAGAAAGAGCTCTCAATCTGTCAATCCTACCTGTGTCCGGGCCGGGTGAGTTTCCCCGTGTTGAGTCAAATTAAGCCGCAGGCTCCACTCCTGGTGGTGCCCTTCCGTCAATTCCTTTAAGTTTCAGCTTTGCAACCATACTTCCCCCGGAACCCAAAGACTTTGGTTTCCCGGAAGCTGCCGGAAAGGTCGTCATGGTAACGCCTCCCGATCGCTAGTTGGCATCGTTTATAGTCAGAACTAGGACGGTATCTGATCGTCTTCGAACCTCTGACTTTCGCTCTTGATTAAAGAAAACATTCTTGGCGAATGCTTTCGCAGTAGTTCGTCTTCCGCCGATCCAAGAATTTCACCTCTAACGGCAGAGTACGGACGCCCCCGTCTGTCCCTCTTAATCATTACCTCGTGCTCCGAAAACCAACAAAATAGAACCGAGGTCCTATTCCATTATTCCATGCAACACTATGCAGGCGAACAGCCTGCTTTGAACACTCTAATTTTTTCAAAGTAAACTTATCGGCCACCGCCGACACTCAGTCAAGAGCACCGACGGAGAACCGAAGGTGAGGCGAACGCAACCAGTGACACGCCTTGCGACGGACCGGCGGCGCTCGCCCAAAATCCAACTACGAGCTTTTCAACCGCAACAACTTTAGCATACACTGTTGGAGCTGGAATTACCGCGGCTGCTGGCACCAGACTTGCCCTCCAATGGATACTCGTTAAGAGTTTTAGGATGTACTCATTCCAATTACAGGGCCTCGTTAGAGTCCTGTATTGTTATTTTTCGTCACTACCTCCCCGTGTCGGGAATGGGTAATTTGCGCGCCTGCTGCCTTCCTTGGATGTGGTAGCCGTTTCTCAGGCTCCCTCTCCGGAATCGAACCCTGATTCCCCGTTACCCGTTATCACAAAGGTAGGCACGTAGCGTACCTTCGACAGTTGATAGGGCAGACACTTGAATGATACGTCGTCGGTGCAGAGACCGTACGATCCGCGTGGTTATCCAGAGTCATCAAACGTCACAGGACGAACCCGGTCGGTTTTGATCTGATAAAAGCGCGCCTCCCGAAGTCGGCGCTTAATGCATGTATTAGCTCTAGAATTACCACAGTTATCCACTTCGCTTACGAGACCAAATAAACCAAGACTGATTTAATGAGCCATTCGCAGTTTCGCTTTACGAGAACTCGTACTTGCACCTGCATGGCTTAATCTTTGAGACAAGCATATCACTACTGGCAGGATCAACCAGATAGCTGCGACAGCTGCGCTCGGCCCTTGCTGGGCCGCCCGGCGCGTGCTCGTCGCATTCGTTTAAGACCGAGGCGATCGCCTGCGGCCGTACTCGGCTTCGACAGTCGCTGGCCGCGACGTCCACGCTCTCGCCGGCAGTGCCAGGCGGAGCGATTTGCGTTTTTTCTTTGCTCGCCCTCTCTCGGGCTCGATCCATTCAGTTTCGCACAAACAAGAGCTCTGCCGGCCGCCTGCAGCGGTGCCTAAAACCCGGGCATAACAATGCGACCGTTCTGCTAGGCCGACAAGCGCTCAAGCCAGACGCTCGATCGAACGCCCCCTACATATTAGTCGAGACAACGGCTCGCTCATTAGCATCGCGTTTGTACTTTAACTTTTTTCGGCTCGGCTTCTTTCGACGCCGATGCCGGCGACGCAGCACTCTCTCGCCCGCCAGCCACCGAGAAAAGGGTGCGCTCCGACCGGCCCCGCACCGCTCTTTCTTGGCTCATTCGAAATTACTGTCTTTCGCTCTGACATGCCTTACCTAGGGTTAGGTTAGTATGCTTGCACGTTTGTACTTTAACTTTTTTCGGCTCGGCTTCTTTCGACGCCGATGCCGGCGACGCAGCACTCTCTCGCCCGCCAGCCACCGAGAAAAGGGTGCGCTCCGACCGGCCCCGCACCGCTCTTTCATGGCTCATTCGAAATTACTGTCTTTCGCTCTGACATGCCTTACCTAGGGTTAGGTTAGTATGCTTGCACGTTTGTACTTTAACTTTTTTTGGCTCGGCTTCTTTCGACGCCGATGCCGGCGACGCAGCACTCTCTCGCCCGCCAGCCACCTAGAAAAGGGTGCGCTCCGACCGGCCCCGCACCGCTCTTTCTTGGCTCATTCGAAATTACTGTCTTTCGCTCTGACATGCCTTACCTAGGGTGAGGTTAGTATGCTTGCACGTTTGTACTTTAACTTTTTTCGGCTCGGCTTCTTTCGACGCCGATGCCGGCGACGCAGCACTCTCTCGCCCGCCAGCCACCGAGAAAAGGGTGCGCTCCGACCGGCCCCGCACCGCTCTTTCATGGCTCATTCGAAATTACTGTCTTTCGCTCTGACATGCCTTACCTAGGGTTAGGTTAGTATGCTTGCACGTTTGTACTTTAACTTTTTTTGGCTCGGCTTCTTTCGACGCCGATGCCGGCGACGCAGCACTCTCTCGCCCGCCAGCCACCGAGAAAAGGGTGCGCTCCGACCGGCCCCGCACCGCTCTTTCATGGCTCATTCGAGTTTACTGTCTTTCGCTCTGACATGCCTTACCTAGGGTTAGGTTAGTATGCTTGCACGTTTGTACATTAACTTTTTTCGGCTCGGCTTCTTTCGACGCCGATGCCGGCGACGCAGCACTCTCTCGCCCGCCAGCCACCGAGAAAAGGGTGCGCTCCGACCGGCCCCGCACCGCTCTTTCTTGGCTCATTCGAAATTACTGTCTTTCGCTCTGACATGCCTTACCTAGGGTTAGGTTAGTATGCTTGCACGTTTGTACATTAACTTTTTTCGGCTCGGCTTCTTTCGACGCCGATGCCGGCGACGCAGCACTCTCTCGCCCGCCAGCCACCGAGAAAAGGGTGCGCTCCGACCGGCCCCGCACCGCTCTTTCATGGCTCATTCGAAATTACTGTCTTTCGCTCTGACATGCCTTACCTAGGGTTAGGTTAGTATGCTTGCACGTTTGTACTTTAACTTTTTTTGGCTCGGCTTCTTTCGACGCCGATGCCGGCGACGCAGCACTCTCTCGCCCGCCAGCCACCTAGAAAAGGGTGCGCTCCGACCGGCCCCGCACCGCTCTTTCTTGGCTCATTCGAAATTACTGTCTTTCGCTCTGACATGCCTTACCTAGGGTTAGGTTAGTATGCTTGCACGTTTGTACTTTAACTTTTTTCGGCTCGGCTTCTTTCGACGCCGATGCCGGCGACGCAGCACTCTCTCGCCCGCCAGCCACCGAGAAAAGGGTGCGCTCCGACCGGCCCCGCACCGCTCTTTCTTGGCTCATTCGAAATTACTGTCTTTCGCTCTGACATGCCTTACCTAGGGTTAGGTTAGTATGCTTGCACGTTTGTACTTTAACTTTTTTTGGCTCGGCTTCTTTCGACGCCGATGCCGGCGACGCAGCACTCTCTCGCCCGCCAGCCACCTAGAAAAGGGTGCGCTCCGACCGGCCCCGCACCGCTCTTTCTTGGCTCATTCGAAATTACTGTCTTTCGCTCTGACATGCCTTACCTAGGGTTAGGTTAGTATGCTTGCACGTTTGTACTTTAAC
>NW_027556545.1:80000-84732 GCF_964204865.1 Styela clava
GCGCGTGCGGCCCCGGACATCTAAGGGCATCACAGACCTGTTATTGCTCAATCTCGTGTGGCTAAACGCCACTAGTCCCTCTAAGAAGTTAGACGCCGACCGAGAAGGTCGCGTAACTATTTAGCATGCCAGAGTCTCGTTCGTTATCGGAATTAACCAGACAAATCGCTCCACCAACTAAGAACGGCCATGCACCACCACCCACAGAATCAAGAAAGAGCTCTCAATCTGTCAATCCTACCTGTGTCCGGGCCGGGTGAGTTTCCCCGTGTTGAGTCAAATTAAGCCGCAGGCTCCACTCCTGGTGGTGCCCTTCCGTCAATTCCTTTAAGTTTCAGCTTTGCAACCATACTTCCCCCGGAACCCAAAGACTTTGGTTTCCCGGAAGCTGCCGGAAAGGTCGTCATGGTAACGCCTCCCGATCGCTAGTTGGCATCGTTTATAGTCAGAACTAGGACGGTATCTGATCGTCTTCGAACCTCTGACTTTCGCTCTTGATTAAAGAAAACATTCTTGGCGAATGCTTTCGCAGTAGTTCGTCTTCCGCCGATCCAAGAATTTCACCTCTAACGGCAGAGTACGGACGCCCCCGTCTGTCCCTCTTAATCATTACCTCGTGCTCCGAAAACCAACAAAATAGAACCGAGGTCCTATTCCATTATTCCATGCAACACTATGCAGGCGAACAGCCTGCTTTGAACACTCTAATTTTTTCAAAGTAAACTTATCGGCCACCGCCGACACTCAGTCAAGAGCACCGACGGAGAACCGAAGGTGAGGCGAACGCAACCAGTGACACGCCTTGCGACGGACCGGCGGCGCTCGCCCAAAATCCAACTACGAGCTTTTCAACCGCAACAACTTTAGCATACACTGTTGGAGCTGGAATTACCGCGGCTGCTGGCACCAGACTTGCCCTCCAATGGATACTCGTTAAGAGTTTTAGGATGTACTCATTCCAATTACAGGGCCTCGTTAGAGTCCTGTATTGTTATTTTTCGTCACTACCTCCCCGTGTCGGGAATGGGTAATTTGCGCGCCTGCTGCCTTCCTTGGATGTGGTAGCCGTTTCTCAGGCTCCCTCTCCGGAATCGAACCCTGATTCCCCGTTACCCGTTATCACAAAGGTAGGCACGTAGCGTACCTTCGACAGTTGATAGGGCAGACACTTGAATGATACGTCGTCGGTGCAGAGACCGTACGATCCGCGTGGTTATCCAGAGTCATCAAACGTCACAGGACGAACCCGGTCGGTTTTGATCTGATAAAAGCGCGCCTCCCGAAGTCGGCGCTTAATGCATGTATTAGCTCTAGAATTACCACAGTTATCCACTTCGCTTACGAGACCAAATAAACCAAGACTGATTTAATGAGCCATTCGCAGTTTCGCTTTACGAGAACTCGTACTTGCACCTGCATGGCTTAATCTTTGAGACAAGCATATCACTACTGGCAGGATCAACCAGATAGCTGCGACAGCTGCGCTCGGCCCTTGCTGGGCCGCCCGGCGCGTGCTCGTCGCATTCGTTTAAGACCGAGGCGATCGCCTGCGGCCGTACTCGGCTTCGACAGTCGCTGGCCGCGACGTCCACGCTCTCGCCGGCAGTGCCAGGCGGAGCGATTTGCGTTTTTTCTTTGCTCGCCCTCTCTCGGGCTCGATCCATTCAGTTTCGCACAAACAAGAGCTCTGCCGGCCGCCTGCAGCGGTGCCTAAAACCCGGGCATAACAATGCGACCGTTCTGCTAGGCCGACAAGCGCTCAAGCCAGACGCTCGATCGAACGCCCCCTACATATTAGTCGAGACAACGGCTCGCTCATTAGCATCGCGTTTGTACTTTAACTTTTTTCGGCTCGGCTTCTTTCGACGCCGATGCCGGCGACGCAGCACTCTCTCGCCCGCCAGCCACCGAGAAAAGGGTGCGCTCCGACCGGCCCCGCACCGCTCTTTCTTGGCTCATTCGAAATTACTGTCTTTCGCTCTGACATGCCTTACCTAGGGTTAGGTTAGTATGCTTGCACGTTTGTACTTTAACTTTTTTCGGCTCGGCTTCTTTCGACGCCGATGCCGGCGACGCAGCACTCTCTCGCCCGCCAGCCACCGAGAAAAGGGTGCGCTCCGACCGGCCCCGCACCGCTCTTTCATGGCTCATTCGAAATTACTGTCTTTCGCTCTGACATGCCTTACCTAGGGTTAGGTTAGTATGCTTGCACGTTTGTACTTTAACTTTTTTTGGCTCGGCTTCTTTCGACGCCGATGCCGGCGACGCAGCACTCTCTCGCCCGCCAGCCACCTAGAAAAGGGTGCGCTCCGACCGGCCCCGCACCGCTCTTTCTTGGCTCATTCGAAATTACTGTCTTTCGCTCTGACATGCCTTACCTAGGGTTAGGTTAGTATGCTTGCACGTTTGTACTTTAACTTTTTTCGGCTCGGCTTCTTTCGACGCCGATGCCGGCGACGCAGCACTCTCTCGCCCGCCAGCCACCGAGAAAAGGGTGCGCTCCGACCGGCCCCGCACCGCTCTTTCATGGCTCATTCGAAATTACTGTCTTTCGCTCTGACATGCCTTACCTAGGGTTAGGTTAGTATGCTTGCACGTTTGTACTTTAACTTTTTTTGGCTCGGCTTCTTTCGACGCCGATGCCGGCGACGCAGCACTCTCTCGCCCGCCAGCCACCGAGAAAAGGGTGCGCTCCGACCGGCCCCGCACCGCTCTTTCATGGCTCATTCGAGTTTACTGTCTTTCGCTCTGACATGCCTTACCTAGGGTTAGGTTAGTATGCTTGCACGTTTGTACATTAACTTTTTTCGGCTCGGCTTCTTTCGACGCCGATGCCGGCGACGCAGCACTCTCTCGCCCGCCAGCCACCGAGAAAAGGGTGCGCTCCGACCGGCCCCGCACCGCTCTTTCTTGGCTCATTCGAAATTACTGTCTTTCGCTCTGACATGCCTTACCTAGGGTTAGGTTAGTATGCTTGCACGTTTGTACATTAACTTTTTTCGGCTCGGCTTCTTTCGACGCCGATGCCGGCGACGCAGCACTCTCTCGCCCGCCAGCCACCGAGAAAAGGGTGCGCTCCGACCGGCCCCGCACCGCTCTTTCATGGCTCATTCGAAATTACTGTCTTTCGCTCTGACATGCCTTACCTAGGGTTAGGTTAGTATGCTTGCACGTTTGTACTTTAACTTTTTTTGGCTCGGCTTCTTTCGACGCCGATGCCGGCGACGCAGCACTCTCTCGCCCGCCAGCCACCTAGAAAAGGGTGCGCTCCGACCGGCCCCGCACCGCTCTTTCTTGGCTCATTCGAAATTACTGTCTTTCGCTCTGACATGCCTTACCTAGGGTTAGGTTAGTATGCTTGCACGTTTGTACTTTAACTTTTTTCGGCTCGGCTTCTTTCGACGCCGATGCCGGCGACGCAGCACTCTCTCGCCCGCCAGCCACCGAGAAAAGGGTGCGCTCCGACCGGCCCCGCACCGCTCTTTCTTGGCTCATTCGAAATTACTGTCTTTCGCTCTGACATGCCTTACCTAGGGTTAGGTTAGTATGCTTGCACGTTTGTACTTTAACTTTTTTGGCTCGGCTTCTTTCGACGCCGATGCCGGCGACGCAGCACTCTCTCGCCCGCCAGCCACCTAGAAAAGGGTGCGCTCCGACCGGCCCCGCACCGCTCTTTCTTGGCTCATTCGAAATTACTGTCTTTCGCTCTGACATGCCTTACCTAGGGTTAGGTTAGTATGCTTGCACGTTTGTACTTTAACTTTTTTCGGCTCGGCTTCTTTCGACGCCGATGCCGGCGACGCAGCACTCTCTCGCCCGCCAGCCACCGAGAAAAGGGTGCGCTCCGACCGGCCCCGCACCGCTCTTTCATGGCTCATTCGAAATTACTGTCTTTCGCTCTGACATGCCTTACCTAGGGTTAGGTTAGTATGCTTGCACGTTTGTACTTTAACTTTTTTTGGCTCGGCTTCTTTCGACGCCGATGCCGGCGACGCAGCACTCTCTCGCCCGCCAGCCACCTAGAAAAGGGTGCGCTCCGACCGGCCCCGCACCGCTCTTTCTTGGCTCATTCGAAATTACTGTCTTTCGCTCTGACATGCCTTACCTAGGGTTAGGTTAGTATGCTTGCACGTTTGTACTTTAACTTTTTTCGGCTCGGCTTCTTTCGACGCCGATGCCGGCGACGCAGCACTCTCTCGCCCGCCAGCCACCGAGAAAAGGGTGCGCTCCGACCGGCCCCGCACCGCTCTTTCATGGCTCATTCGAGTTTACTGTCTTTCGCTCTGACATGCCTTACCTAGGGTTAGGTTAGTATGCTTGCACGTTTGTACATTAACTTTTTTCGGCTCGGCTTCTTTCGACGCCGATGCCGGCGACGCAGCACTCTCTCGCCCGCCAGCCACCGAGAAAAGGGTGCGCTCCGACCGGCCCCGCACCGCTCTTTCTTGGCTCATTCGAAATTACTGTCTTTCGCTCTGACATGCCTTACCTAGGGTTAGGTTAGTATGCTTGCACGTTTGTACATTAACTTTTTTCGGCTCGGCTTCTTTCGACGCCGATGCCGGCGACGCAGCACTCTCTCGCCCGCCAGCCACCGAGAAAAGGGTGCGCTCCGACCGGCCCCGCACCGCTCTTTCATGGCTCATTCGAAATTACTGTCTTTCGCTCTGACATGCCTTACCTAGGGTTAGGTTAGTATGCTTGCACGTTTGTACTTTAACTTTTTTGGCTC
>NW_027556546.1:0-68835 GCF_964204865.1 Styela clava
AACCCTAACCCTAACCCTAACCCTAACCCTAACCCTAACCCTAACCCTAACCCTAACCCTAACCCTAACCCTAACCCTAACCCTAACCCTAACCCTAACCCTAACCCTAACCCTAACCCTAACCCTAACCCTAACCCTAACCCTAACCTAACCCTAACCCTAACCCTAACCCTAACCCTAACCCTAACCCTAACCCTAACCCTAACCCTAACCCTAACCCTAACCCTAACCCTAACCCTAACCCTAACCCTAACCCTAACCCTACCCTAACCTAACCCTAACCCTAACCCTAACCCTAACCCTAACCCTAACCCTAACCCTAACCCTAACCCTAACCCTAACCCTAACCCTAACCCTAACCCTAACCCTAACCCTAACCCTAACCCTAACCCTAACCCTAACCCTAACCCTAACCCTAACCCTACCCTAACCCTAACCCTAACCCTAACCCTAACCCTAACCCTAACCCTAACCCTAACCCTAACCCTAACCCTAACCCTAACCCTAACCCTAACCCTAACCCTAACCCTAACCCTAACCCTAACCCTAACCCTAACCCTAACCCTAACCCTAACCCTAACCCTAACCCTAACCCTAACCCTAACCCTAACCCTAACCCTAACCCTAACCCTAACCCTAACCCTAACCCTAACCCTAACCCTAACCCTAACCCTAACCCTAACCCTAACCCTAACCCTAACCCTAACCCTAACCCTAACCCTAACCCTAACCCTAACCCTAACCCTAACCCTAACCCTAACCCTAACCCTAACCCTAACCCTAACCCTAACCCTAACCCTAACCCTAACCCTAACCCTAACCCTAACCCTAACCCTAACCCTAACCCTAACCCTAACCCTAACCCTAACCCTAACCCTAACCCTAACCCTAACCCTAACCCTAACCCTAACCCTAACCCTAACCCTAACCCTAACCCTAACCCTAACCCTAACCCTAACCCTAACCCTAACCCTAACCCTAACCCTAACCCTAACCCTAACCCTAACCCTAACCCTAACCCTAACCCTAACCCTAACCCTAACCCTAACCCTAACCCTAACCCTAACCCTAACCCTAACCCTAACCCTAACCCTAACCCTAACCCTAACCTAACCCTAACCCTAACCCTAACCCTAACCCTAACCCTAACCCTAACCCTAACCCTAACCCTAACCCTAACCCTAACCCTAACCCTAACCCTAACCCTAACCCTAACCCTAACCCTAACCCTAACCCTAACCCTAACCCTAACCCTAACCCTAACCCTAACCCTAACCCTAACCCTAACCCTAACCCTAACCCTAACCCTAACCCTAACCCTAACCCTAACCCTAACCCTAACCCTAACCCTAACCCTAACCCTAACCCTAACCCTAACCCTAACCCTAACCCTAACCCTAACCCTAACCCTAACCCTAACCCTAACCCCTAACCCTAACCCTAACCCTAACCTAACCCTAACCCTAACCCTAACCCTAACCCTAACCCTAACCCTAACCCTAACCCTAACCCTAACCCTAACCCTAACCCTAACCCTAACCCTAACCCTAACCCTAACCCTAACCTAACCCTAACCCTAACCCTAACCCTAAACCTAACCCTAACACTAACCCTAACACTAACCCTAACCCTAACCCTAACCCTAACCCTGCTAAAACGCTTAAAAACAGTGAAAAACAGTCAAAAAACACCAATAACCCTGCTAAAACGCTTAAAAACAGTGAAAAACCGTCAAAAAACACCAATAACCCTGCTAAAACGCTCAAAACCAGTGAAAAACCGTCAAAAAACACCAATAACCCTGCTAAAACGCTTAAAAACAGTAAAAAACCGTCAAAAACCACCAATAACCCTGCTAAAACGCTTAAAAACAGTGAAAAACCCTCAAAAAACACCAATAACTCTGCTAAAACGCTTAAAAACCCTAACACTAACCCTAACCCTAACCCTAACCCTAACCCTGCTAAAACGCTTAAAAACAGTGAAAAACAGTCAAAAAACACCAATAACCCTGCTAAAACGCTTAAAAACAGTGAAAAACCGTCAAAAAACACCAATAACCCTGCTAAAACGCTCAAAACCAGTGAAAAACCGTCAAAAAACACCAATAACCCTGCTAAAACGCTTAAAAACAGTGAAAAAACGTCAAAAAACACCAATAACCCTGCTAAAACGCTTAAAAACAGTGAAAAACCGTCAAAAAACACCAATAACCCTGCTAAAACGCTCAAAAACAGTGAAAAACCGTCAAAAAACACCAATAACCCTGCTAAAACGCTTAAAAACAGTGAAAAACCGTGAAAAAACACCAATAACCCTGCTGAAACGCTTAAAAACAGTTAAAAACCGTCAAAAAACACCAATAACCCTGCTAAAACGCCTAAAAACAGGAAAAACCGTCAAAAAACACCAATAACCCTGCTGAAACGCTTAAAAACAGTGAAAAACCGTCAAAAAACACCAATAACCCTGCTAAAACGCTTAAAAACAGTGAAAAACCGTCAAAAAACACCAATAACCCTGCTAAAACGCCTAAAAACAGTGAAAAACCGTCAAAAAAGACCAATAACCCCGCTAAAACGCTTAAAAACAGTAAAAAACCGTCAAAAAACACCAATAACCCTGCTAAAACGCTTAAAAACAGTGAAAAACCGGCAAAAAACACCAATAACCCTGCTAAAACGTTTAAAAACAGTGAAAAACCGTCAAAAAACACCAATAACCCTGCTAAAACGCTTAAAAACAGTGGAAAACCGTCAAAAAACACCAATAACCCTGCTAAAACGCTTAAAAACAGTGAAAAACCGTCAAAAAACCACAATAACCCTGCTGAAACGCTTAAAAACAGTGAAAAACCGTCAAAAAACACCAATAACCCTGCTGAAACGCTTAAAAACAGTGATAAACCGTCAAAAAACACCAATAACCCTGCTAAAACGCTTAAAAACAGTAAAAAACCGTCAAAAAACACCAATAACCCTGCTGAAACGCTTAAAAACAGTGAAAAACCGTCAAAAAACACCAATAACCCTGCTGAAACGCTTAAAAACAGTGAAAAACCGTCAAAAAACACCAATAACCCTGCTAAAACGCTAAAAAACAGTGAAAAACCGTCAAAAAACACCAATAACCCTGCTAAAACGCTTAAAAACAGTAAAAAACCGTCAAAAACCACCAATAACCCTGCTAAAACGCTTAAAAACAGTGTAAAACCGTCAAAAAACACCAATAACTCTGCTAAAACGCTTAAAAACAGTGAAAAACCGTCAAAAAACACCAATAACCCTGCTAAAACGCTTAAAAACAGTGAAAAACCGTCAAAAAACACCAATAACCCTGCTAAAACGCTTAAAAACAGTGAAAAACCGTCAAAAAACACCAATAACCCTGCTAAAACGCTTAAAAACAGTGAAAAACCGTCAAAAAACACCAATAACCCTGCTAAAACGCTTAAAAACAGTGAAAAACCGTCAAAAAATACCAATAACCCTGTTAAAACGCTTAAAAACAGTGAAAAACCGTCAAAAAACACCAATAACGCTGCTAAAACGCCTAAAAACAGTGAAAAACCGTCAAAAAACACCAATAACCCTGCTGAAACGCTTAAAAACAGTGAAAAACCGTCAAAAAACACCAATAACCCTGCTAAAACGCTTAAAAACAGTGAAAAACCGTCAAAAAAAACCAATAACCCTGCTAAAACGCCTAAAAACAGTGAAAAACCGTCAAAAAACACCAATAACCCCGCTAAAACGCCTAAAAACAGTAAAAAACCGTCAAAAAAACACCAATAACCCTGCTAAAACGCTTAAAAACAGTGAAAAACCGGCAAAAAACACCAATAACCCTGCTAAAACGTTTAAAAACAGTGAAAAACCGTCAAAAAACACCAATAACCCTGCTAAAACGCTTAAAACAGTGGAAAACCGTCAAAAAACACCAATAACCCCTGCTAAAACGCTTAAAAACAGTGAAAAACCGTCAAAAAACCACAATAACCCTGCTGAAACGCTTAAAAACAGTGAAAAACCGTCAAAAAACACCAATAACCCTGCTGAAACGCTTAAAAACAGTGATAAACCGTCAAAAAACACCAATAACCCTGCTAAAACGCTTAAAAACAGTAAAAAACCGTCAAAAAACACCAATAACCCTGCTGAAACGCTTAAAAACAGTGAAAAACCGTCAAAAAACACCAATAACCCTGCTGAAACGCTTAAAAACAGTGAAAAACCGTCAAAAAACACCAATAACCCTGCTAAAACGCTAAAAAACAGTGAAAAACCGTCAAAAAACACCAATAACCCTGCTAAAACGCTCAAAAACAGTAAAAAACCGTCAAAAACCACCAATAACCCTGCTAAAACGCTTAAAAACAGTGAAAAACCGTCAAAAAACACCAATAACTCTGCTAAAACGCTTAAAAACAGTGAAAAACCGTCAAAAAACACCAATAACCCTGCTAAAACGCTTAAAAACAGGGAAAAACCGTCAAAAAACACCAATAACCCTGCTAAAACGCTTAAAAACAGTGAAAACCCGTCAAAAAACACCAATAACCCTGCTAAAACGCTTAAAAACAGTGAAAAACCGTCAAAAAACACCAATAACCCTGCTAAAACGCTTAAAAACAGTGAAAAACCGTCAAAAAACACCAATAACCCTGCTAAAACGCTTAAAAACAGTGAAAAACCGTCAAAAAATACCAATAACCCTGTTAAAACGCTTAAAAACAGTGAAAAACCGTCAAAAAACACCAATAACGCTGCTAAAACGCCTAAAAACAGTGAAAAACCGTCAAAAAACACCAATAACCCTGCTGAAACGCTTAAAAACAGTGAAAAACCGTCAAAAAACACCAATAACCCTGCTAAAACGCTTAAAAACAGTGAAAAACCGTCAAAAAAAACCAATAACCCTGCTAAAACGCCTAAAAACAGTGAAAAACCGTCAAAAAACACCAATAACCCCGCTAAAACGCCTAAAAACAGTAAAAAACCGTCAAAAAACACCAATAACCCTGCTAAAACGCTTAAAAACAGTGAAAAACCGGCAAAAAACACCAATAACCCTGCTAAAACGTTTAAAAACAGTGAAAAACCGTCAAAAAACACCAATAACCCTGCTAAAACGCTTAAAAACAGTGGAAAACCGTCAAAAAACACCAATAACCCTGCTAAAACGCTTAAAAACAGTGAAAAACCGTCAAAAAACCACAATAACCCTGCTGAAACGCTTAAAAACAGTGAAAAACCGTCAAAAAACACCAATAACCCTGCTGAAACGCTTAAAAACAGTGATAAACCGTCAAAAAACACCAATAACCCTGCTAAAACGCTTAAAAACAGTAAAAAACCGTCAAAAAACACCAATAACCCTGCTGAAACGCTTAAAAACAGTGAAAAACCGTCAAAAAACACCAATAACCCTGCTGAAACGCTTAAAAACAGTGAAAAACCGTCAAAAAACACCAATAACCCTGCTAAAACGCTAAAAAACAGTGAAAAACCGTCAAAAAACACCAATAACCCTGCTAAAACGCTCAAAAACAGTAAAAAACCGTCAAAAACCACCAATAACCCTGCTAAAACGCTTAAAAACAGTGAAAAACCGTCAAAAAACACCAATAACTCTGCTAAAACGCTTAAAAACAGTGAAAAACCGTCAAAAAACACCAATAACCCTGCTAAAACGCTTAAAAACAGGGAAAAACCGTCAAAAAACACCAATAACCCTGCTAAAACGCTTAAAAACAGTGAAAAACCGTCAAAAAACACCAATAACCCTGCTAAAACGCTTAAAAACAGTGAAAAACCGTCAAAAAACACCAATAACCCTGCTAAAACGCTTAAAAACAGTGAAAAACCGTCAAAAAATACCAATAACCCTGTTAAAACGCTTAAAAACAGTGAAAAACCGTCAAAAAACACCAATAATCCTGCTAAAACGCTTAAAAACAGTGAAAAACCTTCAAAAAACACCAATAACCCTGCTAAAACGCTTAAAAACAGTGAAAAACCGTCAAAAAACACCAATAACCCTGCTAAAACGCTTAAAAACACTGAAAAACCGTCAAAAAACACCAATAACCCTGTTAAAACGCTTAAAAACAGTGAAAACCCGTCAAAAAACACCAATAACCCTGCTAAAACGCTTAAAAACAGTAAAAAACCGTCAAAAAACACCAATAACCCTGCTAAAACGCTTAAAAACAGTGAAAAACCGACAAAAAACACCAATAACCCTGCTAAAACGTTTAAAAACAGTGAAAAACCGTCAAAAAACACCAATAACCCTGCTAAAACGCTTAAAAACAGTGAAAAACCGTCAAAAAACACCAATAACCCTGCTAAAACGCTTAAAAACAGTGAAAAACCGTCAAAAAACCACAATAACCCTGCTGAAACGCCTAAAAACAGTGAAAAACCGTCAAAAAACACCAATAACCCTGCTGAAACGCTTAAAAACAGTGATAAACCGTCAAAAAACACCAATAACCCTGCTAAAACGCTTAAAAACAGTAAAAAACCGTCAAAAAACACCAATAACCCTGCTGAAACGCTTAAAATCAGTGAAAAACCGTCAAAAAACACCAATAACCCTGCTGAAACGCTTAAAAACAGTGAAAAACCGTCAAAAAACACCAATAACCCTGCTAAAACGCTAAAAAACAGTGAAAAACCGTCAAAAAACCACAATAACCCTGCTGAAACGCTTAAAAACAGTGAAAAACCGTCAAAAAACACCAATAACCCTGCTGAAACGCTTAAAAACAGTGATAAACCGTCAAAAAACACCAATAACCCTGCTAAAACGCTTAAAAACAGTAAAAAACCGTCAAAAAACACCAATAACCCTGCTGAAACGCTTAAAAACAGTGAAAAACCGTCAAAAAACACCAATAACCCTGCTGAAACGCTTAAAAACAGTGAAAAACCGTCAAAAAACACCAATAACCCTGCTAAAACGCTAAAAAACAGTGAAAAACCGTCAAAAAACACCAATAACCCTGCTAAAACGCTTAAAAACAGTAAAAAACCGTCAAAAACCACCAATAACCCTGCTAAAACGCTTAAAAACAGTGAAAAACCGTCAAAAAACACCAATAACTCTGCTAAAACGCTTAAAAACAGTGAAAAACCGTCAAAAAACACCAATAACCCTGCTAAAACGCTTAAAAACAGTGAAAAACCGTCAAAAAACACCAATAACCCTGCTAAAACGCTTAAAAACAGTGAAAAACCGTCAAAAAACACCAATAACCCTGCTAAAACGCTTAAAAACAGTGAAAAACCGTCAAAAAACACCAATAACCCTGCTAAAACGCTTAAAAACAGTGAAAAACCGTCAAAAAACACCAATAACCCTGCTAAAACGCTTAAAAACAGTGAAAAACCGTCAAAAAACACCAATAACCCTGCTAAAACGCCTAAAAACAGTGAAAAACCGTCAAAAAACACCAATAACCCCGCTAAAACGCTTAAAAACAGTAAAAAACCGTCAAAAAACACCAATAACCCTGCTAAAACGCTTAAAAACAGTGAAAAACCGTCAAAAAACACCAATAACCCCGCTAAAACGCTTAAAAACAGTGAAAAACCGTCAAAAAACACCAATAACCCTGCTAAAACGCTTAAAAACAGTGAAAAACCGGCAAAAAACACCAATAACCCTGCTAAAACGTTTAAAAACAGTGAAAAACCGTCAAAAAACACCAATAACCCTGCTAAAACGCTTAAAAACAGTGAAAAACCGTCAAAAAACACCAATAACCCTGCTAAAACGCTTAAAAACAGTGAAAAACCGTCAAAAAACCACAATAACCCTGCTGAAACGCCTAAAAACAGTGAAAAACCGTCAAAAAACACCAATAACCCTGCTGAAACGCTTAAAAACAGTGATAAACCGTCAAAAAACACCAATAACCCTGCTAAAACGCTTAAAAACAGTAAAAAACCGTCAAAAAACACCAATAACCCTGCTGAAACGCTTAAAAACAGTGAAAACCCGTCAAAAAACACCAATAACCCTGCTGAAACGCTTAAAAACAGTGAAAAACCGTCAAAAAACACCAATAACCCTGCTAAAACGCTAAAAAACAGTGAAAAACCGTCAAAAAACCACAATAACCCTGCTGAAACGCTTAAAAACAGTGAAAAACCGTCAAAAAACACCAATAACCCTGCTGGAACGCTTAAAAACAGTGATAAACCGTCAAAAAACACCAATAACCCTGCTAAAACGCTTAAAAACAGTAAAAAACCGTCAAAAAACACAAATAACCCTGCTGAAACGCCAAAAAACAGTGAAAAACCGTCAAAAAACACCAATAACCCTGCTGAAACGCTTAAAAACAGTGAAAAACCGTCAAAAAACACCAATAACCCTGCTAAAACGCTAAAAAACAGTGAAAAACCGTCAAAAAACACCAATAACCCTGCTAAAACGCTTAAAAACAGTAAAAAACCGTCAAAAACCACCAATAACCCTGCTAAAACGCTTAAAAACAGTGAAAAACCGTCAAAAAACACCAATAACTCTGCTAAAACGCTTAAAAACAGTGAAAAACCGTCAAAAAACACAAATAACCCTGCTAAAACGCTTAAAACAGTGAAAAACCGTCAAAAAACACCAATAACCCTGCTAAAACGCTTAAAAACAGTGAAAAACCGTCAAAAAACACCAATAACCCTGCTAAAACGCTTAAAAACAGTGAAAAACCGTCAAAAAACACCAATAACCCTGTTAAAACGCTTAATAACAGTGAAAAACCGTCAAAAAACACCAATAACCCTGCTAAAACGCTTAAAAACAGTGAAAAACCGTCAAAAAACACCAATAACCCTGCTAAAACGCTTAAAAACAGTGAAAAACCGTCAAAAAACACCAATAACCCTGCTAAAACGCTTAAAAACAGTAAAAAACCGTCAAAAAACACCAATAACCCTGCTAAAACGCTTAAAAACAGTGAAAAACCGTCAAAAAACACCAATAACCCTGCTAAAACGCTTAAAACAGTGAAAAACCGTCAAAAAACACAAATAACCCTGCTAAAACGCTTAAAAACAGTGAAAAACCGTCAAAAAATACCAATAACCCTGTTAAAACGCTTAATAACAGTGAAAAACCGTCAAAAAACACCAATAACCCTGCTAAAACGCTTAAAAACAGTGAAAAACCGTCAAAAAACACCATAACCCTGCTAAAACGCTTAAAAACAGTGAAAAACCGTCAAAAAACACCAATAACCCTGCTAAAACGCTTAAAAACAGTGAAAAACCGTCAAAAAACACCAATAACCCTGCTAAAACGCTAAAAAACAGTGAAAAACCGTCAAAAAACACCAATAACCCTGCTAAAACGCTTAAAAACAGTGAAAAACCGTCAAAAAACACCAATAACTCTGCTAAAACGCTTAAAAACAGTGAAAAACCGTCAAAAAACACCAATAACCCTGCTAAAACGCTTAAAAACAGTGAAAAAACCGTCAAAAAACACCAATAACCCTGCTAAAACGCTTAAAAACAGTGAAAAACCGTCAAAAAACACCAATAACCCTGCTAAAACGCTTAAAAACAGTGAAAAACCGTCAAAAAACACCAATAACCCTGCTAAAACGCTTAAAAACAGTGAAAAACCGTCAAAAAATACCAATAACCCTGTTAAAACGCTTAATAACAGTGAAAAACCGTCAAAAAACACCAATAACCCTGCTAAAACGCTTAAAAAAAGTGAAAAACCGTCAAAAAACACCAATAACCCTGCTAAAACGCTTAAAAACAGTGAAAAACCGTCAAAAAACACCAATAACCCTGCTAAAACGCTTAAAAACAGTAAAAAACCGTCAAAAAACACCAATAACCCTGCTAAAACGCTTAAAAACAGTGAAAAACCGTCAAAAAACACCAATAACCCTGCTAAAACGCTTAAAAACAGTGAAAAACCGTCAAAAAACACAAATAACCCTGCTAAAACGCTTAAAAACAGTGAAAAACCGTCAAAAAACACCAATAACCCTGCTAAAACGCTTAAAAACAGTGAAAAACCGTCAAAAAACACAAATAACCCTGTTAAAACGCTTAAAAACAGTGATAAACCGTCAAAAAACACCAATAACCCTGCTAAAACGCTAAAAAACAGTGAAAAACCGTCAAAAAACACCAATAACCCTGCTAAAACGCTTAAAAACAGTGAAAAACCGTCAAAAAACACCAATAACCCTGCTAAAACGCTTAAAAACAATGAAAAACCGTCAAAAAACACAAATAACCCTGCTAAAACGCTTAAAAACAGTGAAAAACCGTCAAAAAACACCAATAACCCTGCTAAAACGCTAAAAAACAGTGAAAAACCGTCAAAAAACACCAATAACCCTGCTAAAACGCTTAAAAACAGTAAAAAACCGTCAAAAAACACCAATAACCCTGCTAAAACGCTTAAAAACAGTAAAAAACCGTCAAAAAACACCAATAACTCTGCTAAAACGCCTAAAAACAGTGAAAAACCGTCAAAAAACACCAATAACCCCGCTAAAACGCTTAAAAACAGTAAAAAAACCGTCAAAAAACACCAATAACCCTGCTAAAACGCTTAAAAACAGTGAAAAACCGGCAAAAAACACCAATAACCCTGCTAAAACGTTTAAAAACAGTGAAAAACCGTCAAAAAACACCAATAACCCTGCTAAAACGCTTAAAAACAGTGAAAAACCGTCAAAAAACACCAATAACCCTGCTAAAACGCTTAAAAACAGTGAAAAACCGTCAAAAAACCACAATAACCCTGCTGAAAAGCCTAAAAACAGTGAAAAACCGTCAAAAAACACCAATAACCCTGCTGAAACGCTTAAAAACAGTGATAAACCGTCAAAAAACACCAATAACCCTGCTAAAACGCTTAAAAACAGTAAAAAACCGTCAAAAAACACCAATAACCCTGCTGAAACGCTTAAAAACAGTGAAAAACCGTCAAAAAACACCAATAACCCTGCTGAAACGCTTAAAAACAGTGAAAAACCGTCAAAAAACACCAATAACCCTGCTAAAACGCTAAAAAACAGTGAAAAACCGTCAAAAAACCACAATAACCCTGCTGAAACGCTTAAAAACAGTGAAAAACCGTCAAAAAACACCAATAACCCTGCTGAAACGCTTAAAAACAGTGATAAACCGTCAAAAAACACCAATAACCCTGCTAAAACGCTTAAAAACAGTAAAAAACCGTCAAAAAACACCAATAACCCTGCTGAAACGCTTAAAAGCAGTGAAAAACCGTCAAAAAACACCAATAACCCTGCTGAAACGCTTAAAAACAGTGAAAAACCGTCAAAAAACACCAATAACCCTGCTAAAACGCTAAAAAACAGTGAAAAACCGTCAAAAAACACCAATAACCCTGCTAAAACGCTTAAAAACAGTAAAAAACCGTCAAAAACCACCAATAACCCTGCTAAAACGCTTAAAAACAGTGAAAAACCGTCAAAAAACACCAATAACTCTGCTAAAACGCTTAAAAACAGTGAAAAACCGTCAAAAAACACCAATAACCCTGCTAAAACGCTTAAAAACAGTGAAAAACCGTCAAAAAACACCAATAACTCTGCTAAAACGCTTAAAAACAGTGAAAAACCGTCAAAAAACACCAATAACCCTGCTAAAACGCTTAAAAACAGTGAAAAACCGTCAAAAAACACCAATAACCCTGCTGAAACGCTTAAAAACAGTGAAAAACCGTCAAAAAACACCAATAACCCTGCTAAAACGCTAAAAAACAGTGAAAAACCGTCAAAAAACACCAATAACCCTGCTAAAACGCTTAAAAACAGTAAAAAACCGTCAAAAACCACCAATAACCCTGCTAAAACGCTTAAAAACAGTGAAAAACCGTCAAAAAACACCAATAACTCTGCTAAAACGCTTAAAAACAGTGAAAAACCGTCAAAAAACACCAATAACCCTGCTAAAACGCTTAAAAACAGTGAAAAACCGTCAAAAAACACCAATAACTCTGCTAAAACGCTTAAAAACAGTGAAAAACCGTCAAAAAACACCAATAACCCTGCTAAAACGCTTAAAAACAGTGAAAAACCGTCAAAAAACACCAATAACCCTGCTAAAACGCTTAAAAACAGTGAAAAACCGTCAAAAAATACCAATAACCCTGTTAAAACGCTTAATAACAGTGAAAAACCGTCAAAAAACACCAATAACCCTGCTAAAACGCTTAAAAACAGTGAAAAACCGTCAAAAAACACCAATAACCCTGCTAAAACGCTTAAAAACAGTGAAAAACCGTCAAAAAACACCAATAACCCTGCTAAAACGCTTAAAAACAGTGAAAAACCGTCAAAAAACACCAATAACCCTGCTAAAACGCTTAAAAACAGTGAAAAACCGTCAAAAAACACCAATAACCCTGCTAAAACGCTTAAAAAACAGTGAAAAATCGTCAAAAAACACAAATAACCCTGCTAAAACGCTTAAAAACAGTGAAAAACCGTCAAAAAACACCAATAACCCTGCTAAAACGCTTAAAAACAGTGAAAAACCGTCAAAAAACACAAATAACCCTGTTAAAACGCTTAAAAACAGTGATAAACCGTCAAAAAACACCAATAACCCTGCTAAAACGCTAAAAAACAGTGAAAAACCGTCAAAAAACACCAATAACCCTGCTAAAACGCTTAAAAACAGTGAAAAACCGTCAAAAAACACCAATAACCCTGCTAAAACGCTTAAAAACAATGAAAAACCGTCAAAAAACACAAATAACCCTGCTAAAACGCTTAAAAACAGTGAAAAACCGTCAAAAAACACCAATAACCCTGCTAAAACGCTAAAAAACAGTGAAAAACCGTCAAAAAACACCAATAACCCTGCTAAAACGCTTAAAAACAGTAAAAAACTGTCAAAAAACACCAATAACCCTGCTAAAACGCTTAAAAACAGTAAAAAACCGTCAAAAAACACCAATAACCCTGCTGAAACGCTTAAAAACAGTGAAAAACCGTCAAAAAACACCAATAACCCTGCTGAAACGCTTAAAAACAGTGAAAAACCGTCAAAAAACACCAATAACCCTGCTAAAACGCTAAAAAACAGTGAAAAACCGTCAAAAAACACCAATAACCCTGCTAAAACGCTTAAAAACAGTAAAAAACCGTCAAAAACCACCAATAACCCTGCTAAAACGCTTAAAAACAGTGAAAAACCGTCAAAAAACACCAATAACTCTGCTAAAACGCTTAAAAACAGTGAAAAACCGTCAAAAAACACCAATAACCCTGCTAAAACGCTTAAAAACAGTGAAAAACCGTCAAAAAACACCAATAACCCTGCTAAAACGCTTAAAAACAGTGAAAAACCGTCAAAAAACACCAATAACCCTGCTAAAACGCTTAAAAACAGTGAAAAACCGTCAAAAACACCAATAACCCTGCTAAAACGCTTAAAAACAGTGAAAAACCGTCAAAAAACACCAATAACCCTGCTAAAACGCTTAAAAACAGTGAAAAACGGTCAAAAAATACCAATAACCCTGTTAAAACGCTTAAAAACAGTGAAAAACCGTCAAAAAACACCAATAACCCTGCTAAAACGCTTAAAAACAGTGAAAAACCGTCAAAAAACACCAATAACCCTGCTAAAACGCTTAAAAACAGTGAAAAACCGTCAAAAAACACCAATAACCCTGCTGAAACGCTTAAAAACAGTGATAAACCGTCAAAAAACACCAATAACCCTGCTAAAACGCTAAAAAACAGTGAAAAACCGTCAAAAAACACCAATAACCCTGCTAAAACGCTTAAAAACAGTAAAAAACCGTCAAAAAACACCAATAACCCTGCTAAAACGCTTAAAAACAGTGAAAAACCGTCAAAAAACACCAATAACCCTGCTAAAACGCCTAAAAACAGTGGAAAACCGTCAAAAAACACCAATAACCCTGCTAAAACGCTTAAAAACAGTGAAAAACCGTCAAAAAACACCAATAACCCTGCTAAAACGCTTAAAAACAGTGAAAAACCGTCAAAAAACACCAATAACCCTGCTAAAACGCTTAAAAACAGTGAAAAACCGTCAAAAAACACCAATAACCCTGCTAAAACGCCTAAAAACAGTGAAAAACCGTCAAAAAACACCAATAACCCTGCTAAAACGCTTAAAAACAGTGAAAAACCGTCAAAAAACACCAATAACCCTGCTAAAACGCTTAAAAACAGTGAAAAACCGTCAAAAAACACCAATAACCCTGCTGAAACGCTTAAAAACAGTGAAAAACCGTCAAAAAACACCAATAACCCTGCTAAAACGCTAAAAAACAGTGAAAAACCGTCAAAAAACACCAATAACCCTGCTAAAACGTTTAAAAACAGTAAAAAACCGTCAAAAACCACCAATAACCCTGCTAAAACGCTTAAAAACAGTGAAAAACCGTCAAAAAACACCAATAACTCTGCTAAAACGCTTAAAAACAGTGAAAAACCGTCAAAAAACACCAATAACCCTGCTAAAACGCTTAAAAACAGTGAAAAACCGTCAAAAAACACCAATAACCCTGCTAAAACGCTTAAAAACAGTGAAAAACCGTCAAAAAACACCAATAACCCTGCTAAAACGCTTAAAAACAGTGAAAAACCGTCAAAAAACACCAATAACCCTGCTAAAACGCTTAAAAACAGTGAAAAACCGTCAAAAAATACCAATAACCCTGTTAAAACGCTTAATAACAGTGAAAAACCGTCAAAAAACACCAATGACCCTGCTAAAACGCTTAAAAACAGTGAAAAACCGTCAAAAAACACCAATAACCCTGCTAAAACGCTTAAAAACAGTGAAAAACCGTCAAAAAACACCAATAACCCTGCTAAAACGCTTAAAAACAGTGAAAAACCGTCAAAAAACACCAATAACCCTGCTAAAACGCTTAAAAACAGTGAAAAACCGTCAAAAAACACCAATAACCCTGCTAAAACGCTTAAAAACAGTGAAAAACCGTCAAAAAACACCAATAACTCTGCTAAAACGCTTAAAAACAGTGAAAAACCGTCAAAAAACACCAATAACCCTGCTAAAACGCTTAAAAACAGTGAAAAACCGTCAAAAAACACCAATAACCCTGCTAAAACGCTTAAAAACAGTGAAAAACCGTCAAAAAACACCAATAACCCTGCTAAAACGCTTAAAAACAGTGAAAAACCGTCAAAAAACACCAATAACCCTGCTAAAACGCTTAAAAACAGTGAAAAACCGTCAAAAAACACCAATAACTCTGCTAAAACGCTTAAAAACAGTGAAAAACCGTCAAAAAACACCAATAACCCTGCTAAAACGCTTAAAAACAGTGAAAAACCGTCAAAAAACACCAATAACCCTGCTAAAACGCTTAAAAACAGTGAAAAACCGTCAAAAAACACCAATAACCCTGCTAAAACGCTTAAAAACAGTGAAAAACCGTCAAAAAACACCAATAACCCTGCTAAAACGCTAAAAAACAGTGAAAAACCGTCAAAAAACACCAATAACCCTGCTAAAACGCTTAAAAACAGTGAAAAACCGTCAAAAAACACCAATAACCCTGCTAAAACGCTTAAAAACAATGAAAAACCGTCAAAAAACACAAATAACCCTGCTAAAACGCTTAAAAACAGTGAAAAACCGTCAAAAAACACCAATAACCCTGTTAAAACGCTTAAAAACAGTGATAAACCGTCAAAAAACACCAATAACCCTGCTAAAACGCTAAAAAACAGTGAAAAACCGTCAAAAAACACCAATAACCCTGCTAAAACGCTTAAAAACAGTGAAAAACCGTCAAAAAACACCAATAACCCTGCTAAAACGCTTAAAAACAATGAAAAACCGTCAAAAAACACAAATAACCCTGCTAAAACGCTTAAAAACAGTGAAAAACCGTCAAAAAACACCAATAACCCTGCTAAAACGCTAAAAAACAGTGAAAAACCGTCAAAAAACACCAATAACCCTGCTAAAACGCTTAAAAACAGTAAAAAACTGTCAAAAAACACCAATAACCCTGCTAAAACGCTTAAAAACAGTAAAAAACCGTCAAAAAACACCAATAACCCTGCTGAAACGCTTAAAAACAGTGAAAAACCGTCAAAAAACACCAATAACCCTGCTGAAACGCTTAAAAACAGTGAAAAACCGTCAAAAAACACCAATAACCCTGCTAAAACGCTAAAAAACAGTGAAAAACCGTCAAAAAACACCAATAACCCTGCTAAAACGCTTAAAAACAGTAAAAAACCGTCAAAAACCACCAATAACCCTGCTAAAACGTTTAAAAACAGTGACAAACCGTCAAAAAACACCAATAACTCTGCTAAAACGCTTAAAAACAGTGAAAAACCGTCAAAAAACACCAATAACCCTGCTAAAACGCTTAAAAACAGTGAAAAACCGTCAAAAAACACCAATAACCCTGCTAAAACGCTTAAAAACAGTGAAAAACCGTCAAAAAACACCAATAACCCTGCTAAAACGCTTAAAAACAGTGAAAAACCGTCAAAAACACCAATAACCCTGCTAAAACGCTTAAAAACAGTGAAAAACCGTCAAAAAACACCAATAACCCTGCTAAAACGCTTAAAAACAGTGAAAAACGGTCAAAAAATACCAATAACCCTGTTAAAACGCTTAAAAACAGTGAAAAACCGTCAAAAAACACCAATAACCCTGCTAAAACGCTTAAAAACAGTGAAAAACCGTCAAAAAACACCAATAACCCTGCTAAAACGCTTAAAAACAGTGAAAAACCGTCAAAAAACACCAATAACCCTGCTGAAACGCTTAAAAACAGTGATAAACCGTCAAAAAACACCAATAACCCTGCTAAAACGCTAAAAAACAGTGAAAAACCGTCAAAAAACACCAATAACCCTGCTAAAACGCTTAAAAACAGTAAAAAACCGTCAAAAAACACCAATAACCCTCCTAAAACGCTTAAAAACAGTGAAAAACCGTCAAAAAACACCAATAACCCTGCTAAAACGCCTAAAAACAGTGAAAAACCGTCAAAAAACACCAATAACCCTGCTAAAACGCTTAAAAACAGTGAAAAACCGTCAAAAAACAACAATAACCCTGCTAAAACGCTTAAAAACAGTGAAAAACCGTCAAAAAACACCAATAACCCTGCTAAAACGCTTAAAAACAGTGAAAAACCGTCAAAAAACACCAATAACCCTGCTAAAACGCCTAAAAACAGTGAAAAACCGTCAAAAAACACCAATAACCCTGCTAAAACGCTTAAAAACAGTGAAAAACCGTCAAAAAACACCAATAACCCTGCTAAAACGCTTAAAAACAGTGAAAAACCGTCAAAAAACACCAATAACCCTGCTGAAACGCTTAAAAACAGTGAAAAACCGTCAAAAAACACCAATAACCCTGCTAAAACGCTAAAAAACAGTGAAAAACCGTCAAAAAACACCAATAACCCTGCTAAAACGTTTAAAAACAGTAAAAAACCGTCAAAAACCACCAATAACCCTGCTAAAACGCTTAAAAACAGTGAAAAACCGTCAAAAAACACCAATAACTCTGCTAAAACGCTTAAAAACAGTGAAAAACCGTCAAAAAACACCAATAACCCTGCTAAAACGCTTAAAAACAGTGAAAAACCGTCAAAAAACACCAATAACCCTGCTAAAACGCTTAAAAACAGTGAAAAACCGTCAAAAAACACCAATAACCCTGCTAAAACGCTTAAAAACAGTGAAAAACCGTCAAAAAACACCAATAACCCTGCTAAAACGCTTAAAAACAGTGAAAAACCGTCAAAAAATACCAATAACCCTGTTAAAACGCTTAATAACAGTGAAAAACCGTCAAAAAACACCAATGACCCTGCTAAAACGCTTAAAAACAGTGAAAAACCGTCAAAAAACACCAATAACCCTGCTAAAACGCTTAAAAACAGTGAAAAACCGTCAAAAAACACCAATAACCCTGCTAAAACGCTTAAAAACAGTGAAAAACCGTCAAAAAACACCAATAACCCTGCTAAAACGCTTAAAAACAGTGAAAAACCGTCAAAAAACACCAATAACCCTGCTAAAACGCTTAAAAACAGTGAAAAACCGTCAAAAAACACCAATAACTCTGCTAAAACGCTTAAAAACAGTGAAAAACCGTCAAAAAACACCAATAACCCTGCTAAAACGCTTAAAAACAGTGAAAAACCGTCAAAAAACACCAATAACCCTGCTAAAACGCTTAAAAACAGTGAAAAACCGTCAAAAAACACCAATAACCCTGCTAAAACGCTTAAAAACAGTGAAAAACCGTCAAAAAACACCAATAACCCTGCTAAAACGCTTAAAAACAGTGAAAAACCGTCAAAAAATACCAATAACCCTGTTAAAACGCTTAATAACAGTGAAAAACCGTCAAAAAACACCAATAACCCTGCTGAAACGCTTAAAAACAGTGAAAAACCGTCAAAAAACACCAATAACCCTGCTAAAACGCTAAAAAACAGTGAAAAACCGTCAAAAAACACCAATAACCCTGCTAAAACGCTTAAAAACAGTAAAAAACCGTCAAAAACCACCAATAACCCCGCTAAAACGCTTAAAAACAGTGAAAAACCGTCAAAAAACACCAATAACTCTGCTAAAACGCTTAAAAACAGTGAAAAACCGTCAAAAAACACCAATAACCCTGCTAAAACGCTTAAAAACAGTGAAAAACCGTCAAAAAACACCAATAACCCTGCTAAAACGCTTAAAAACAGTGAAAAACCGTCAAAAAACACCAATAACCCTGCTAAAACGCTTAAAAACAGTGAAAAACCGTCAAAAAACACCAATAACTCTGCTAAAACGCTTAAAAACAGTGAAAAACCGTCAAAAAACACCAATAACCCTGCTAAAACGCTAAAAAACAGTGGAAAACCGTCAAAAAACACCAATAACCCTGCTAAAACGCTTAAAAACAGTAAAAAACTGTCAAAAAACACCAATAACCCTGCTAAAACGCTTAAAAACAGTAAAAAACCGTCAAAAAACACCAATAACCCTGCTGAAACGCTTAAAAACAGTGAAAAACCGTCAAAAAACACCAATAACCCTGCTGAAACGCTTAAAAACAGTGAAAAACCGTCAAAAAACACCAATAACCCTGCTAAAACGCTAAAAAACAGTGAAAAACCGTCGAAAAACACCAATAACCCTGCTAAAACGCTTAAAAACAGTAAAAAACCGTCAAAAACCACCAATAACCCTGCTAAAACGCTTAAAAACAGTGAAAAACCGTCAAAAAACACCAATAACTCTGCTAAAACGCTTAAAAACAGTGAAAAACCGTCAAAAAACACCAATAACCCTGCTAAAACGCTTAAAAACAGTGAAAAACCGTCAAAAAACACCAATAACCCTGCTAAAACGCTTAAAAACAGTGAAAAACCGTCAAAAAACACCAATAACCCTGCTAAAACGCTTAAAAACAGTGAAAAACCGTCAAAAACACCAATAACCCTGCTAAAACGCTTAAAAACAGTGAAAAACCGTCAAAAAACACCAATAACCCTGCTAAAACGCTTAAAAACAGTGAAAAACCGTCAAAAAACACCAATAACCCTGCTAAAACGCTTAAAAACAGTGAAAAACCGTCAAAAACACCAATAACCCTGCTAAAACGCTTAAAAACAGTGAAAAACCGTCAAAAAACACCAATAACCCTGCTAAAACGCTTAAAAACAGTGAAAAACGGTCAAAAAATACCAATAACCCTGTTAAAACGCTTAAAAACAGTGAAAAACCGTCAAAAAACACCAATAACCCTGCTAAAACGCTTAAAAACAGTGAAAAACCGTCAAAAAACACCAATAACCCTGCTAAAACGCTTAAAAACAGTGAAAAACCGTCAAAAAACACCAATAACCCTGCTGAAACGCTTAAAAACAGTGATAAACCGTCAAAAAACACCAATAACCCTGCTAAAACGCTAAAAAACAGTGAAAAACCGTCAAAAAACACTAATACCCCTGCTAAAACGCTTAAAAACAGTAAAAAACCGTCAAAAAACACCAATAACCCTGCTAAAACGCTTAAAAACAGTGAAAAACCGTCAAAAAACACCAATAACCCTGCTAAAACGCCTAAAAACAGTGAAAAACCGTCAAAAAAAACCAATAACCCTGCTAAAACGCTTAAAAACAGTGAAAAACCGTCAAAAAACACCAATAACCCTGCTAAAACGCTTAAAAACAGTGAAAAACCGTCAAAAAACACCAATAACCCTGCTAAAACGCTTAAAAACAGTGAAAAACCGTCAAAAAACACCAATAACCCTGCTAAAACGCCTAAAAACAGTGAAAAACCGTCAAAAAACACCAATAACCCTGCTAAAACGCTTAAAAACAGTGAAAAACCGTCAAAAAACACCAATAACCCTGCTAAAACGCTTAAAAACAGTGAAAAACCGTGAAAAAACACCAATAACCCTGCTGAAACGCTTAAAAACAGTTAAAAACCGTCAAAAAACACCAATAACCCTGCTAAAACGCTTAAAAACAGTGAAAAAACCGTCAAAAAACACCAATAACCCTGCTGAAACGCTTAAAAACAGTAAAAAACCGTCAAAAAACACCAATAACCCTGCTGAAACGCTTAAAAACAGTGATAAACCGTCAAAAAAAATCAATAACCCTGCTAAAACGCTAAAAAACAGTGAAAAAACCGTCAAAAAAACACCAATAACCCTGCTAAAACGCTTAAAAACAGTAAAAAACCGTCAAAAAACACCAATAACCCTGCTAAAACGCTTAAAAACAGTGAAAAACCGTCAAAAAACACCAATAACCCTGCTAAAACGCTTAAAAACAGTGAAAAACCGTCAAAAAACACCAATAACCCTGCTAAAACGCTTAAAAACAGTGAAAAACCGTCAAAAAACACCAATAACCCTGCTAAAACGCTCAAAACCAGTGAAAAACCGTCAAAAAACACCAATAACCCTGCTAAAACGCTTAAAAACAGTGAAAAACCGTCAAAAAACACCAATAACCCTGCTAAAACGCTTAAAAACAGTGAAAAACCGTCAAAAAACACCAATAACCCTGCTAAAACGCTTAAAAACAGTGAAAAACCGTCAAAAAACACCAATAATCCTGCTAAAACGCTTAAAAACAGTGAAAAACCGTGAAAAAACACCAATAACCCTGCTAAAACGCCTAAAAACAGTGGAAAACCGTCAAAAAACACCAATAACCCTGCTGAAACGCTTAAAAACAGTGAAAAACCGTCAAAAAACACCAATAACCCTGCTGAAACGCTTAAAAACAGTGAAAAACCGTCAAAAAACACCAATAACCCTGCTAAAACGCTTAAAAACAGTGAAAAACCGTCAAAAAACACCAATAACCCTGCTAAAACGCCTAAAAACAGTGAAAAACCGTCAAAAAACACCAATAACCCCGCTAAAACGCTTAAAAACAGTAAAAAACCGTCAAAAAACACCAATAACCCTGCTAAAACGCTTAAAAACAGTGAAAACCCGGCAAAAAACACCAATAACCCTGCTAAAACGTTTAAAAACAGTGAAAAACCGTCAAAAAACACCAATAACCCTGCTAAAACGCTTAAAAACAGTGAAAAACCGTCAAAAAACACCAATAACCCTGCTAAAACGCTTAAAAACAGTGAAAAACCGTCAAAAAACCACAATAACCCTGCTGAAACGCTTAAAAACAGTGAAAAACCGTCAAAAAACACCAATAACCCTGCTGAAACGCTTAAAAACAGTGATAAACCGTCAAAAAACACCAATAACCCTGCTAAAACGCTTAAAAACAGTAAAAAACCGTCAAAAAACACCAATAACCCTGCTGAAACGCTTAAAAACAGTGAAAAACCGTCAAAAAACACCAATAACCCTGCTGAAACGCTTAAAAACAGTGAAAAACCGTCAAAAAACACCAATAACCCTGCTAAAACGCTAAAAAACAGTGAAAAACCGCCAAAAAACACCAATAACCCTGCTAAAACGCTTAAAAACAGTAAAAAACCGTCAAAAACCACCAATAACCCTGCTAAAACGCTTAAAAACAGTGAAAAACCGTCAAAAAACACCAATAACTCTGCTAAAACGCTTAAAAACAGTGAAAAACCGTCAAAAAACACCAATAACTCTGCTAAAACGCTTAAAAACAGTGAAAAACCGTCAAATAACACCCTGCTAAAACGCTTAAAAACAGTGAAAAACCGTCAAAAAACACCAATAACCCTGCTAAAACGCTTAAAAACAGTGAAAAACCGTCAAAAAATACCAATAACCCTGTTAAAACGCTTAAAAACAGTGAAAAACCGTCAAAAAACACCAATAACCCTGCTAAAACGCTTAAAAACAGTGAAAAACCGTCAAAAAACACCAATAACCCTGCTAAAACGCTTAAAAACAGTGAAAAACCGTCAAAAAACACCAATAACCCTGCTAAAACGCTTAAAAACAGTGAAAAACCGTCAAAAAACACCAATAACCCTGCTAAAACGCTTAAAAACAGTGAAAAATCGTCAAAAAACACCAATAACCCTGCTAAAACGCTTAAAAACAGTGAAAACCCGTCAAAAAACACCAATAACCCTGCTAAAACGCTTAAAAACAGTGAAAAACCGTGAAAAAACACCAATAACCCTGCTGAAACGCTTAAAAACAGTTAAAAACCGTCAAAAAACACCAATAACCCTGCTAAAACGCTTAAAAACAGTGAAAAAACCGTCAAAAAACACCAATAACCCTGCTGAAACGCTTAAAAACAGTAAAAAACCGTCAAAAAACACCAATAACCCTGCTGAAACGCTTAAAAACAGTGATAAACCGTCAAAAAACATCAATAACCCTGCTAAAACGCTAAAAAACAGTGAAAAAACCGTCAAAAAAACACCAATAACCCTGCTAAAACGCTTAAAAACAGTAAAAAACCGTCAAAAAACACCAATAACCCTGCTAAAACGCTTAAAAACAGTGAAAAACCGTCAAAAAACACCAATAACCCTGCTAAAACGCTTAAAAACAGTGAAAAACCGTCAAAAAACACCAATAACCCTGCTAAAACGCTTAAAAACAGTGAAAAACCGTCAAAAAACACCAATAACCCTGCTAAAACGCTCAAAACCAGTGAAAAACCGTCAAAAAACACCAATAACCCTGCTAAAACGCTTAAAAACAGTGAAAAACCGTCAAAAAACACCAATAACCCTGCTAAAACGCTTAAAAACAGTGAAAAACCGTCAAAAAACACCAATAACCCTGCTAAAACGCTTAAAAACAGTGAAAAACCGTCAAAAAACACCAATAATCCTGCTAAAACGCTTAAAAACAGTGAAAAACCGTGAAAAAACACCAATAACCCTGCTGAAACGCTTAAAAACAGTTAAAAACCGTCAAAAAACACCAATAACCCTGCTAAAACGCCTAAAAACAGTGGAAAACCGTCAAAAAACACCAATAACCCTGCTGAAACGCTTAAAAACAGTGAAAAACCGTCAAAAAACACCAATAACCCTGCTGAAACGCTTAAAAACAGTGAAAAACCGTCAAAAAACACCAATAACCCTGCTAAAACGCTTAAAAACAGTGAAAAACCGTCAAAAAACACCAATAACCCTGCTAAAACGCCTAAAAACAGTGAAAACCGTCAAAAAACACCAATAACCCCGCTAAAACGCTTAAAAACAGTAAAAAATCGTCAAAAAACACCAATAACCCTGCTAAAACGCTTAAAAACAGTGAAAACCCGGCAAAAAACACCAATAACCCTGCTAAAACGTTTAAAAACAGTGAAAAACCGTCAAAAAACACCAATAACCCTGCTAAAACGCTTAAAAACAGTGGAAAACCGTCAAAAAACACCAATAACCCTGCTAAAACGCTTAAAAACAGTGAAAAACCGTCAAAAAACCACAATAACCCTGCTGAAACGCTTAAAAACAGTGAAAAACCGTCAAAAAACCCAATAACCCTGCTGAAACGCTTAAAAACAGTGATAAACCGTCAAAAAACACCAATAACCCTGCTAAAACGCTTAAAAACAGTAAAAAACCGTCAAAAAACACCAATAACCCTGCTGAAACGCTTAAAAACAGTGAAAAACCGTCAAAAAACACCAATAACCCTGCTGAAACGCTTAAAAACAGTGAAAAACCGTCAAAAAACACCAATAACCCTGCTAAAACGCTAAAAAACAGTGAAAAACCGTCAAAAAACACCAATAACCCTGCTAAAACGCTTAAAAACAGTAAAAAACCGTCAAAAACCACCAATAACCCTGCTAAAACGCTTAAAAACAGTGAAAAACCGTCAAAAAACACCAATAACTCTGCTAAAACGCTTAAAAACAGTGAAAAACCGTCAAAAAACACCAATAACTCTGCTAAAACGCTTAAAAACAGTGAAAAACCGTCAAAAAACACCCTGCTAAAACGCTTAAAAACAGTGAAAAACCGTCAAAAAACACCAATAACCCTGCTAAAACGCTTAAAAACAGTGAAAAACCGTCAAAAAATACCAATAACCCTGTTAAAACGCTTAAAAACAGTGAAAAACCGTCAAAAAACACCAATAACCCTGCTAAAACGCTTAAAAACAGTGAAAAACCGTCAAAAAACACCAATAACCCTGCTAAAACGCTTAAAAACAGTGAAAAACCGTCAAAAAACACCAATAACCCTGCTAAAACGCTTAAAAACAGTGAAAAACCGTCAAAAAACACCAATAACCCTGCTAAAACGCTTAAAAACAGTGAAAAATCGTCAAAAACACCAATAACCCTGCTAAAACGCTTAAAAACAGTGAAAACCCGTCAAAAAACACAAATAACCCTGCTAAAACGCTTAAAACAGTGAAAAACCGTCAAAAAACACCAATAACCCTGATAAAACGCTTAAAAACAGTGAAAAACCGTCAAAAAACACAAATAACCCTGTTAAAACGCTTAAAAACAGTGATAAACCGTCAAAAAACACCAATAACCCTGCTAAAACGCTAAAAAACAGTGAAAAACCGTCAAAAAACACCAATAACCCTGCTAAAACGCTTAAAAACAGTAAAAAACCGTCAAAAAACACCAATAACCCTGCTAAAACGCTTAAAAACAGTGAAAAACCGTCAAAAAACACCAATAACCCTGCTAAAACGCCTAAAAACAGTGAAAAACCGTCAAAAAACACCAATAACCCTGCTAAAACGCTTAAAAACAGTGAAAAACCGTCAAAAAACACCAATAACCCTGCTAAAACCCTTAAAAACAGTGAAAAACCGTCACAAAACACCAATAACCCTGCTAAAACGCCTAAAAACAGTGAAAAACCGTCAAAAAACACCAATAACCCTGCTAAAACGCTTAAAAACAGTGAAAAACCGTCAAAAAACCCCAATAACCCTGCTATAACGCTTAAAAACAGTGAAAAACCGTCAAAAAACACCAATAACCCTGTTAAAACGCTTAAAAACAGTGAAAAACCGTCAAAAAACACCAATAACCCTGCTAAAACGCTTAAAAACAGTGAAAACCCGTCAAAAAACACCAATAACCCTGCTAAAACGCTTAAAAACAGTGAAAAACCGTCAAAAAACACCAATAACCCTGCTAAAACGCTTAAAAACAGTGAAAAACCGTCAAAAAACACCAATAACCCTGCTAAAACGCTTACAAACAGTGAAAAACCGTGAAAAAACACCAATAACCCTGCTGAAACGCTTAAAAACAGTTAAAAACCGTCAAAAAACACCAATAACCCTGCTAAAACGCCTAAAAACAGTGAAAAACCGTCAAAAAACACCAATAACCCTGCTGAAACGCTTAAAAACAGTGAAAAACCGTCAAAAAACACCAATAACCCTGCTGAAACGCTTAAAAACAGTGAAAAACCGTCAAAAATCACCAATAACCCTGCTAAAACGCTTAAAAACAGTGAAAAACCGTCAAAAAACACCAATAACCCTGCTAAAACGCCTAAAAACAGTGAAAAACCGTCAAAAAACACCAATAACCCCGCTAAAACGCTTAAAAACAGTAAAAAACCGTCAAAAAACACCAATAATCCTGCTAAAACGCTTAAAAACAGTGAAAAACCGGCAAAAAACACCAATAACCCTGCTAAAACGTTTAAAAACAGTGAAAAACCGTCAAAAAACACCAATAACCCTGCTAAAACGCTTAAAAACAGTGAAAAACCGTCAAAAAACACCAATAACCCTGCTAAAACGCTTAAAAACAGTGAAAAACCGTCAAAAAACCACAATAACCCTGCTGAAACGCTTAAAAACAGTGAAAAACCGTCAAAAAACACCAATAACCCTGCTGAAACGCTTAAAAACAGTGATAAACCGTCAAAAAACACCAATAACCCTGCTAAAAAGCTTAAAAACAGTAAAAAACCGTCAAAAAACACCAATAACCCTGCTGAAACGCTTAAAAACAGTGAAAAACCGTCAAAAAACACCAATAACCCTGCTGAAACGCTTAAAAACAGTGAAAAACCGTCAAAAAACACCAATAACCCTGCTAAAACGCTAAAAAACAGTGAAAAACCGTCAAAAAACACCAATAACCCTGCTAAAACGCTTAAAAACAGTAAAAAACCGTCAAAAACCACCAATAACCCTGCTAAAACGCTTAAAAACAGTGAAAAACCGTCAAAAAACACCAATAACTCTGCTAAAACGCTTAAAAACAGTGAAAAACCGTCAAAAAACACGAATAACCCTGCTAAAACGCTTAAAAACAGTGAAAAACCGTCAAAAAACACCAATAACCCTGCTAAAACGCTTAAAAACAGTGAAAAACCGTCAAAAAACACCAATAACCCTGCTAAAACGCTTAAAAACAGTGAAAAACCGTCAAAAAACACCAATAACCCTGCTAAAACGCTTAAAAACAGTGAAAAACCGTCAAAAAATACCAATAACCCTGTTAAAACGCTTAAAAACAGTGAAAAACCGTCAAAAAACACCAATAACCCTGCTAAAACGCTTAAAAACAGTGAAAAACCGTCAAAAAACACCAATAACCCTGCTAAAACGCTTAAAAACAGTAAAAAACCGTCAAAAAACACCAATAACCCTGCTAAAACGCTTAAAAACAGTGAAAAACCGTCAAAAAACACCAATAACCCTGCTAAAACGCCTAAAAACAGTGAAAAACCGTCAAAAAACACCAATAACCCTGCTAAAACGCTTAAAAACAGTGAAAAACCGTCAAAAAACACCAATAACCCTGCTAAAACCCTTAAAAACAGTGAAAAACCGTCAAAAAACACCAATAACCCTGCTAAAACGCCTAAAAACAGTGAAAAACCGTCAAAAAACACCAATAACCCTGCTAAAACGCTTAAAAACAGTGAAAAACCGTCAAAAAACCCCAATAACCCTGCTATAACGCTTAAAAACAGTGAAAAACCGTCAAAAAACACCAATAACCCTGTTAAAACGCTTAAAAACAGTGAAAAACCGTCAAAAAACACCAATAACCCTGCTAAAACGCTTAAAAACAGTGAAAACCCGTCAAAAAACACCAATAACCCTGCTAAAACGCTTAAAAACAGTGAAAAACCGTCAAAAAACACCAATAACCCTGCTAAAACGCTTAAAAACAGTGAAAAACCGTCAAAAAACACCAATAACCCTGCTAAAACGCTTAAAAACAGTGAAAAACCGTCAAAAAACACCAATAACCCTGCTAAAACGCTAAAAAACAGTGAAAAACCGTCAAAAAACACCAATAACCCTGCTAAAACGCTTAAAAACAGTAAAAAACCGTCAAAAACCACCAATAACCCTGCTAAAACGCTTAAAAACAGTGAAAAACCGTCAAAAAACACCAATAACCCTGCTAAAACGCTTAAAAACAGTGAAAAACCGTCAAAAAACACCAATAACCCTGCTGAAACGCTTAAAAACAGTGAAAAACCGTCAAAAAACACCAATAACCCTGCTAAAACGCTAAAAAACAGTGAAAAACCGTCAAAAAACACCAATAACCCTGCTAAAACGCTTAAAAACAGTAAAAAACCGTCAAAAACCACCAATAACCCTGCTAAAACGCTTAAAAACAGTGAAAAACCGTCAAAAAACACCAATAACTCTGCTAAAACGCTTAAAAACAGTGAAAAACCGTCAAAAAACACGAATAACCCTGCTAAAACGCTTAAAAACAGTGAAAAACCGTCAAAAAACACCAATAACCCTGCTAAAACGCTTAAAAACAGTGAAAAACCGTCAAAAAACACCAATAACCCTGCTAAAACGCTTAAAAACAGTGAAAAACCGTCAAAAAACACCAATAACCCTGCTAAAACGCTTAAAAACAGTGAAAAACCGTCAAAAAATACCAATAACCCTGTTAAAACGCTTAAAAACAGTGAAAAACCGTCAAAAAACACCAATAACCCTGCTAAAACGCTTAAAAACAGTGAAAAACCGTCAAAAAACACCAATAACCCTGCTAAAACGCTTAAAAACAGTAAAAAACCGTCAAAAAACACCAATAACCCTGCTAAAACGCTTAAAAACAGTGAAAAACCGTCAAAAAACACCAATAACCCTGCTAAAACGCCTAAAAACAGTGAAAAACCGTCAAAAAACACCAATAACCCTGCTAAAACGCTTAAAAACAGTGAAAAACCGTCAAAAAACACCAATAACCCTGCTAAAACCCTTAAAAACAGTGAAAAACCGTCAAAAAACACCAATAACCCTGCTAAAACGCCTAAAAACAGTGAAAAACCGTCAAAAAACACCAATAACCCTGCTAAAACGCTTAAAAACAGTGAAAAACCGTCAAAAAACCCCAATAACCCTGCTATAACGCTTAAAAACAGTGAAAAACCGTCAAAAAACACCAATAACCCTGTTAAAACGCTTAAAAACAGTGAAAAACCGTCAAAAAACACCAATAACCCTGCTAAAACGCTTAAAAACAGTGAAAACCCGTCAAAAAACACCAATAACCCTGCTAAAACGCTTAAAAACAGTGAAAAACCGTCAAAAAACACCAATAACCCTGCTAAAACGCTTAAAAACAGTGAAAAACCGTCAAAAAACACCAATAACCCTGCTAAAACGCTTAAAAACAGTGAAAAACCGTGAAAAAACACCAATAACCCTGCTGAAACGCTTAAAAACAGTTAAAAACCGTCAAAAAACACCAATAACCCTGCTAAAACGCCTAAAAACAGTGAAAAACCGTCAAAAAACACCAATAACCCTGCTGAAACGCTTAAAAACAGTGAAAAACCGTCAAAAAACACCAATAACCCTGCTGAAACGCTTAAAAACAGTGAAAAACCGTCAAAAAACACCAATAACCCTGCTAAAACGCTTAAAAACAGTGAAAAACCGTCAAAAAACACCAATAACCCTGCTAAAACGCCTAAAAACAGTGAAAAACCGTCAAAAAACACCAATAACCCCGCTAAAACGCTTAAAAACAGTAAAAAACCGTCAAAAAACACCAATAACCCTGCTAAAACGCTTAAAAACAGTGAAAAACCGGCAAAAAACACCAATAACCCTACTAAAACGTTTAAAAACAGTGAAAAACCGTCAAAAAACACCAATAACCCTGCTAAAACGCTTAAAAACAGTGAAAAACCGTCAAAAAATACCAATAACCCTGCTAAAACGCTTAAAAACAGTGAAAAACCGTCAAAAAACCACAATAACCCTGCTGAAACGCTTAAAAACAGTGAAAAACCGTCAAAAAACACCAATAACCCTGCTGAAACGCTTAAAAACAGTGATAAACCGTCAAAAAACACCAATAACCCTGCTAAAAGGCTTAAAAACAGTAAAAAACCGTCAAAAAACACCAATAACCCTGCTGAAACGCTTAAAAACAGTGAAAAACCGTCAAAAAACACCAATAACCCTGCTGAAACGCTTAAAAACAGTGAAAAACCGTCAAAAAACACCAATAACCCTGCTAAAACGCTAAAAAACAGTGAAAAACCGTCAAAAAACACCAATAACCCTGCTAAAACGCTTAAAAACAGTAAAAAACCGTCAAAAACCACCAATAACCCTGCTAAAACGCTTAAAAACAGTGAAAAACCGTCAAAAAACACCAATAACTCTGCTAAAACGCTTAAAAACAGTGAAAAACCGTCAAAAAACACGAATAACCCTGCTAAAACGCTTAAAAACAGTGAAAAACCGTCAAAAAACACCAATAACCCTGCTAAAACGCTTAAAAACAGTGAAAAACCGTCAAATAACACCAATAACCCTGCTAAAACGCTTAAAAACAGTGAAAAACCGTCAAAAAACACCAATAACCCTGCTAAAACGCTTAAAAACAGTGAAAAACCGTCAAAAAATACCAATAACCCTGTTAAAACGCTTAAAAACAGTGAAAAACCGTCAAAAAACACCAATAACCCTGCTAAAACGCTTAAAAACAGTGAAAAACCGTCAAAAAACACCAATAACCCTGCTAAAACGCTTAAAAACAGTGAAAAACCGTCAAAAAACACCAATAACCCTGCTAAAACGCTTAAAAACAGTGAAAAACCGTCAAAAAACACCAATCACCCTGCTAAAACGCTTAAAAACAGTGAAAAATCGTCAAAAAACACCAATAACCCTGCTAAAACGCTTAAAAACAGTGAAAACCCGTCAAAAAACACAAATAACCCTGCTAAAACGCTTAAAACAGTGAAAAACCGTCAAAAAACACCAATAACCCTGCTAAAACGCTTAAAAACAGTGAAAAACCGTCAAAAAACACAAATAACCCTGCTAAAACGCTTAAAAACAGTGATAAACCGTCAAAAAACACCAATAACCCTGCTAAAACGCTAAAAAACAGTGAAAAACCGTCAAAAAACACCAATAACCCTGCTAAAACGCTTAAAAACAGTAAAAAACCGTCAAAAAACACCAATAACCCTGCTAAAACGCTTAAAAACAGTGAAAAACCGTCAAAAAACACCAATAACCCTGCTAAAACGCCTAAAAACAGTGAAAAACCGTCAAAAAACACCAATAACCCTGCTAAAACGCTTAAAAACAGTGAAAAACCGTCAAAAAACACCAATAACCCTGCTAAAACCCTTAAAAACAGTGAAAAACCGTCAAAAAACACCAATAACCCTGCTAAAACGCCTAAAAACAGTGAAAAACCGTCAAAAAACACCAATAACCCTGCTAAAACGCTTAAAAACAGTGAAAAACCGTCAAAAAACCCCAATAACCCTGCTATAACGCTTAAAAACAGTGAAAAACCGTCAAAAAACACCAATAACCCTGTTAAAACGCTTAAAAACAGTGAAAAACCGTCAAAAAACACCAATAACCCTGCTAAAACGCTTAAAAACAGTGAAAACCGTCAAAAAACACCAATAACCCTGCTAAAACGCTTAAAAACAGTGAAAAACCGTCAAAAAACACCAATAACCCTGCTAAAACGCTTAAAAACAGTGAAAAACCGTCAAAAAACACCAATAACCCTGCTAAAACGCTTAAAAACAGTGAAAAACCGTCAAAAAACACCAATAACCCTGCTAAAACGCTTAAAAACAGTGAAAAACCGTCAAAAAACACCAATAACCCTGCTAAAACGCCTAAAAACAGTGAAAAACCGTCAAAAAACATCAATAACCCTGCTAAAACGCTTAAAAACAGTGATAAACCGTCAAAAAACACCAATAACCCTGCTAAAACGCTTAAAAACAGTGAAAAACCGTCAAAAACACCAATAACCCTGCTAAAACGCTTAAAAACAGTGAAAAACCGTCAAAAAACACCAATAACCCTGCTAAAACGCTTAAAAACAGTGAAAAACCGTCAAAAAACACCAATAACCCTGCTAAAACGCTTAAAAACAGTGAAAAACCGTCAAAAAACACCAATAACCCTGCTAAAACGCTTAAAAACAGTGAAAAACCGTCAAAAACACCAATAACCCTGCTAAAACGCTTAAAAACAGTGAAAAACCGTCAAAAAACACCAATAACCCTGCTAAAACGCTTAAAAACAGTGAAAAACCGTCAAAAAACACCAATAACCCTGCTAAAACGCTTAAAAACAGTGAAAAACCGTCAAAAAACACCAATAACCCTGCTAAAACGCTTAAAAACAGTGAAAAACCGTCAAAAAAAACCAATAACCCTGCTGAAACGCTTAAAAACAGTGATAAACCGTCAAAAAACACCAATAACCCTGCTAAAACGCTAAAAAACAGTGAAAAACCGTCAAAAAACACCAATAACCCTGCTAAAACGCTTAAAAACAGTAAAAAACCGTCAAAAAACACCAATAACCCTGCTAAAACGCTTAAAAACAGTGAAAAACCGTCAAAAAAACACCAATAACCCTGCTAAAACGCTTAAAAACAGTGAAAAACCGTCAAAAAACACCAATAACCCTGCTAAAACGCTTAAAAACAGTGAAAAACCGTCAAAAAACACCAATAACCCTGCTAAAACGCTTAAAAACAGTGAAAAACCGTCAAAAAACACCAATAACCCTGCTAAAACGCTTGAAAACAGTGAAAAACCGTCAAAAAACACCAATAACCCTGCTAAAACGCCTAAAAACAGTGAAAAACCGTCAAAAAACACCAATAACCCTGCTAAAACGCTTAAAAACAGTGAAAAACCGTCAAAAAACACCAATAACCCTGCTAAAACGCTTAAAAACAGTGAAAAACCGTGAAAAAACACCAATAACCCTGCTGAAACGCTTAAAAACAGTTAAAAACCGTCAAAAAACACCAATAACCCTGCTAAAACGCTTAAAAACAGTGAAAAAACCGTCAAAAAACACCAATAACCCTGCTGAAACGCTTAAAAACAGTAAAAAACCGTCAAAAAACACCATTAACCCTGCTGAAACGCTTAAAAACAGTGATAAACCGTCAAAACACATCAATAACCCTGCTAAAACGCTAAAAAACAGTGAAAAAACCGTCAAAAAAACACCAATAACCCTGCTAAAACGCTTAAAAACAGTAAAAAAACGTCAAAAAACACCAATAACCCTGCTAAAACGCTTAAAAACAGTGAAAAACCGTCAAAAAACACCAATAACCCTGCTAAAACGCTTAAAAACAGTGAAAAACCGTCAAAAAACACCAATAACCCTGCTAAAACGCTTAAAAACAGTGAAAAACCGTCAAAAAACACCAATAACCCTGCTAAAACGCTCAAAACCAGTGAAAACCGTCAAAAAACACCAATAACCCTGCTAAAACGCTTAAAAACAGTGAAAAAACCGTCAAAAAACACCAATAACCCTGCTAAAACGCTTAAAAACAGTGAAAAACCGTCAAAAAACACCAATAACCCTGCTAAAACGCTTAAAAACAGTGAAAAACCGTCAAAAAACACCAATAACCCTGCTAAAACGCTTAAAAACAGTGAAAAACCGTGAAAAAACACCAATAACCCCTGCTAAAACGCTTAAAAACAGTAAAAAACAGTCAAAAAACACCAATAACCCTGCTAAAACGCTTAAAAACAGTGAAAAACCGTCAAAAAACACCAATAACCCTGCTAAAACGCTTAAAAACAGTGAAAAACCGTCAAAAAACACCAATAACCCTGCTAAAACGCTTAAAAACAGTGAAAAACCGTCAAAAAACACCAATAACCCTGCTAAAACGCTTAAAAACAGTGAAAAACCGTCAAAAAACACCAATAACCCTGCTAAAACGCTTAAAAACAGTGAAAAACCGTCAAAAAACACCAATAACCCTGCTAAAACGCTTAAAAACAGTGAAAAACCGTCAAAAAACACCAATAACCCTGCTAAAACGCTTAAAAACAGTGAAAAACCGTCAAAAAACACCAATAACCCTGCTAAAACGCTTAAAAACAGTGAAAAACCGTCAAAAAACACCAATAACCCTGCTAAAACGCTTAAAAACAGTGAAAAACCGTCAAAAAACACCAATAACCCTGCTAAAACGCTTAAAAACAGTGAAAAACCGTCAAAAAACACCAATAACCCTGCTAAAACGCTTAAAAACAGTGAAAAACCGTCAAAAAACACCAATAACCCTGCTAAAACGCTTAAAAACAGTGAAAAACCGTCAAAAAACACCAATAACCCTGCTAAAACGCTTAAAAACAGTGAAAAACCGTCAAAAAACACCAATAACCCTGCTAAAACGCTTAAAAACAGTGAAAAACCGTCAAAAAACACCAATAACCCTGCTAAAACGCTTAAAAACAGTGAAAAACCGTCAAAAAACACCAATAACCCTGCTAAAACGCTTAAAAACAGTGAAAAACCGTCAAAAAACACCAATAACCCTGCTAAAACGCTTAAAAACAGTGAAAAACCGTCAAAAAACACCAATAACCCTGCTAAAACGCTTAAAAACAGTGAAAAACCGTCAAAAAACACCAATAACCCTGCTAAAACGCTTAAAAACAGTGAAAAACCGTCAAAAAACACCAATAACCCTGCTAAAACGCTTAAAAACAGTGAAAAACCGTCAAAAAACACCAATAACCCTGCTAAAACGCTTAAAAACAGTGAAAAACCGTCAAAAAACACCAATAACCCTGCTAAAACGCTTAAAAACAGTGAAAAACCGTCAAAAAACACCAATAACCCTGCTAAAACGCTTAAAAACAGTGAAAAACCGTCAAAAAACACCAATAACCCTGCTAAAACGCTTAAAAACAGTGAAAAACCGTCAAAAAACACCAATAACCCTGCTAAAACGCTTAAAAACAGTGAAAAACCGTCAAAAAACACCAATAACCCTGCTAAAACGCTTAAAAACAGTGAAAAACCGTCAAAAAACACCAATAACCCTGCTAAAACGCTTAAAAACAGTGAAAAACCGTCAAAAAACACCAATAACCCTGCTAAAACGCTTAAAAACAGTGAAAAACCGTCAAAAAACACCAATAACCCTGCTAAAACGCTTAAAAACAGTGAAAAACCGTCAAAAAACACCAATAACCCTGCTAAAACGCTTAAAAACAGTGAAAAACCGTCAAAAAACACCAATAACCCTGCTAAAACGCTTAAAAACAGTGAAAAACCGTCAAAAAACACCAATAACCCTGCTAAAACGCTTAAAAACAGTGAAAAACCGTCAAAAAACACCAATAACCCTGCTAAAACGCTTAAAAACAGTGAAAAACCGTCAAAAAACACCAATAACCCTGCTAAAACGCTTAAAAACAGTGAAAAACCGTCAAAAAACACCAATAACCCTGCTAAAACGCTTAAAAACAGTGAAAAACCGTCAAAAAACACCAATAACCCTGCTAAAACGCTTAAAAACAGTGAAAAACCGTCAAAAAACACCAATAACCCTGCTAAAACGCTTAAAAACAGTGAAAAACCGTCAAAAAACACCAATAACCCTGCTAAAACGCTTAAAAACAGTGAAAAACCGTCAAAAAACACCAATAACCCTGCTAAAACGCTTAAAAACAGTGAAAAACCGTCAAAAAACACCAATAACCCTGCCAAAACGCTCAAAAACAGTGAAAAACCGTCAAAAAACACCAATAACCCTGCTAAAACGCTTAAAAACAGTGAAAAACCGTCAAAAAACACCAATAACCCTGCTAAAACGCCTAAAAACAGTGAAAAACCGTCAAAAAACACCAATAACCCTGCTAAAACGCTTAAAAACAGTGGAAAACCGTCAAAAAACACCAATAACCCTGCTAAAACGCTTAAAAACAGTGAAAAACCGTCAAAAAACACCAATAACCCTGCTAAAACGCTTAAAAACAGGGAAAAAACCGTCAAAAAACACCAATAACCCTGCTAAAACGCTTAAAAACAGTGAAAAACCGTCAAAAAACACCAATAACCCTGCTAAAACGCTTAAAAACAGTGAAAAACCGTCAAAAAACACAAATATCCCTGCTAAAACGCTTAAAAACCGTGAAAAACCGTCAAAAAACACCAATAACCCTGCTAAAACGATTAAAAACTGTGAAAAATTGTCAAAAAACACCAATAACCCTGCTAAAACGCTTAAAAACGGTGAAAAACCGTCAAAAAACACCAATAACCCTGCTAAAACACTTAAAAACAGTGAAAAACCGTCAAAAAACACCAATAACCCTGCTAAAACGCTTAAAAACAGTGAAAAACCGTCAAAAAACACCAATAACCCTGCTAAAACGCTTAAAAACAGTGAAAAACCGTCAAAAAACACCAATAACCCTGCTAAAACGCTTAAAAACCGTGAAAAACCGTCAAAAAACACCAATAACCTTCCTTAAACGCTTAAAAACAGTGAAAAACCGTCAAAAAACACCAATAACCCTGCTAAAACGCTTAAAAACAGTGAAAAACCGTCAAAAAACACCAATAACCCTGCTAAAACGCTTAAAAACAGTGAAAAACCGTCAAAAAACACCAAAAACGCTTAAAAACAGTGAAAAACCGTCAAAAAACACCAATAACCCTGCTAAAACGCTTAAAAACAGTGAAAAACCGTCAAAAAACACCAATAACCCTCCTAAAACGCTTAAAAACAGTGAAAAATTGTCAAAAAACACCAATAACCCTGCTAAAACGCTTAAAAACAGTGAAAAACCGTCAAAAAACACCAATAACCCTGCTAAAACGCTTAAAAACAGTGAAAAAACGTCAAAAAACACCAATAACCCTGCTAAAACGCTTAAAAACAGTGAAAAACCGTCAAAAAACACCAATAACCCTGCTAAAACGCTTAAAAACAGTGAAAAACCGTCAAAAAACACCAATAACCCTGCTAAAACGCCTAAAAACAGTGAAAAACCGTCAAAAAACACCAATAACCCTGCTAAAACGCTCAAAAACAGTGAAAAACCGTCAAAAAACACCAATAACCCTGCTAAAACGCTTAAAAACAGTGAAAAACCGTCAAAAAACACCAATAATCCTGCTAAAACGCTTAAAAACAGTGAAAAACCGTCAAAAAACACCAATAACCCTGCTAAAACGCTTAAAAACAGTGAAAAACCGTCAAAAAACACCAATAACCCTGCTAAAACGCTTAAAAACAGTGAAAAACCGTCAAAAAACACCAATAACCCTGCTAAAACGCTTAAAAACAGTGAAAAACAATCAAAAAACACCAATAACCCTACTAAAACGCTTAAAAACAGTGAAAAACCGTCAAAAAACACCAATAACCCTGCTAAAACGCTTAAAAACCGTGAAAAACCGTCAAAAAACACCAATAACCTTGCTTAAACGCTTAAAAACAGTGAAAAACCGTCAAAAAACACCAATAACCCTGCTAAAACGCTTAAAAACAGTGAAAAACCGTCAAAAAACACCAATAACCCTGCTAAAACGCTTAAAAACAGTGAAAAACCGTCAAAAAACACCAATAACCCTGCTAAAACGCTCAAAAACAGTGAAAAACCGTCAAAAAACACCAATAACCCTGCTAAAACGCTTAAAAACAGTGAAAAACCGTCAAAAAACACCAATAACCCTGCTAAAACGCTTAAAAACAGTGAAAAACCGTCAAAAAACACCAATAACCCTGCTGAAACGCTTAAAAACAGTGAAAAACCGTCAAAAAACACCAATAACCCTGCTGAAACGCTTAAAAACAGGGAAAAACCGTCAAAAAACACCAATAACCCTGCTAAAACGCTTAAAAACAGTGAAAAACCGTCAAAAAACACCAATAACCCTGCTAAAACGCTTAAAAACAGTGAAAAACCGTCAAAAAACACCAATAACCCTGCTAAAACGCTTAAAAACAGTGAAAAACCGTCAAAAAACACCAATAACCCTGCTAAAACGCTTAAAAACAGTGAAAAACCGTCAAAAAACACCAATAACCCTGCTAAAACGCTTAAAAACAGTGAAAAACCGTCAAAAAACACCAATAACCCTGCTAAAACGCTTAAAAACAGTGAAAAACCGTCAAAAAACACCAATAACCCTGCTAAAACGCTTAAAAACAGTGAAAAACCGTCAAAAAACACCAATAACCCTGCTAAAACGCTTAAAAACAGTGAAAAACCGTCAAAAAACACCAATAACCCTGCTAAAACGCTTAAAAACAGTGAAAAACCGTCAAAAAACACCAATAACCCTGCTAAAACGCTTAAAAACAGTGAAAAACCGTCAAAAAACACCAATAACCCTGCTAAAACGCTTAAAAACAGTGAAAAACCGTCAAAAAACACCAATAACCCTGCTAAAACGCTTAAAAACAGTGAAAAACCGTCAAAAAACACCAATAACCCTGCTAAAACGCTTAAAAACAGTGAAAAACCGTCAAAAAACACCAATAACCCTGCTAAAACGCTTAAAAACAGTGAAAAACCGTCAAAAAACACCAATAACCCTGCTAAAACGCTTAAAAACAGTGAAAAACCGTCAAAAAACACCAATAACCCTGCTAAAACGCTTAAAAACAGTGAAAAACCGTCAAAAAACACCAATAACCCTGCTAAAACGCTTAAAAACAGTGAAAAACCGTCAAAAAACACCAATAACCCTGCTAAAACGCTTAAAAACAGTGAAAAACCGTCAAAAAACACCAATAACCCTGCTAAAACGCTTAAAAACAGTGAAAAACCGTCAAAAAACACCAATAACCCTGCTAAAACGCTTAAAAACAGTGAAAAACCGTCAAAAAACACCAATAACCCTGCTAAAACGCTTAAAAACAGTGAAAAACCGTCAAAAAACACCAATAACCCTGCTAAAACGCTTAAAAACAGTGAAAAACCGTCAAAAAACACCAATAACCCTGCTAAAACGCTTAAAAACAGTGAAAAACCGTCAAAAAACACCAATAACCCTGCTAAAACGCTTAAAAACAGTGAAAAACCGTCAAAAAACACCAATAACCCTGCTAAAACGCTTAAAAACAGTGAAAAACCGTCAAAAAACACCAATAACCCTGCTAAAACGCTTAAAAACAGTGAAAAACCGTCAAAAAACACCAATAACCCTGCTAAAACGCTTAAAAACAGTGAAAAACCGTCAAAAAACACCAATAACCCTGCTAAAACGCTTAAAAACAGTGAAAAACCGTCAAAAAACACCAATAACCCTGCTAAAACGCTTAAAAACAGTGAAAAACCGTCAAAAAACACCAATAACCCTGCTAAAACGCTTAAAAACAGTGAAAAACCGTCAAAAAACACCAATAACCCTGCTAAAACGCTTAAAAACAGTGAAAAACCGTCAAAAAACACCAATAACCCTGCTAAAACGCTTAAAAACAGTGAAAAACCGTCAAAAAACACCAATAACCCTGCTAAAACGCTTAAAAACAGTGAAAAACCGTCAAAAAACACCAATAACCCTGCTAAAACGCTTAAAAACAGTGAAAAACCGTCAAAAAACACCAATAACCCTGCTAAAACGCTTAAAAACAGTGAAAAACCGTCAAAAAACACCAATAACCCTGCTAAAACGCTTAAAAACAGTGAAAAACCGTCAAAAAACACCAATAACCCTGCTAAAACGCTTAAAAACAGTGAAAAACCGTCAAAAAACACCAATAACCCTGCTAAAACGCTTAAAAACAGTGAAAAACCGTCAAAAAACACCAATAACCCTGCTAAAACGCTTAAAAACAGTGAAAAACCGTCAAAAAACACCAATAACCCTGCTAAAACGCTTAAAAACAGTGAAAAACCGTCAAAAAACACCAATAACCCTGCTAAAACGCTTAAAAACAGTGAAAAACCGTCAAAAAACACCAATAACCCTGCTAAAACGCTTAAAAACAGTGAAAAACCGTCAAAAAACACCAATAACCCTGCTAAAACGCTTAAAAACAGTGAAAAACCGTCAAAAAACACCAATAACCCTGCTAAAACGCTTAAAAACAGTGAAAAACCGTCAAAAAACACCAATAACCCTGCTAAAACGCTTAAAAACAGTGAAAAACCGTCAAAAAACACCAATAACCCTGCTAAAACGCTTAAAAACAGTGAAAAACCGTCAAAAAACACCAATAACCCTGCTAAAACGCTTAAAAACAGTGAAAAACCGTCAAAAAACACCAATAACCCTGCTAAAACGCTTAAAAACAGTGAAAAACCGTCAAAAAACACCAATAACCCTGCTAAAACGCTTAAAAACAGTGAAAAACCGTCAAAAAACACCAATAACCCTGCTAAAACGCTTAAAAACAGTGAAAAACCGTCAAAAAACACCAATAACCCTGCTAAAACGCTTAAAAACAGTGAAAAACCGTCAAAAAACACCAATAACCCTGCTAAAACGCTTAAAAGCAGTGAAAAACCGTCAAAAAACACCAATAACCCTGCTAAAACGCTTAAAAACAGTGAAAAACCGTCAAAAAACACCAATAACCCTGCTAAAACGCTTAAAAACAGTGAAAAACCGTCAAAAAACACCAATAACCCTGCTAAAACGCTTAAAAACAGTGAAAAACCGTCAAAAAACACCAATAACCCTGCTAAAACGCTTAAAAACAGTGAAAAACCGTCAAAAAACACCAATAACCCTGCTAAAACGCTTAAAAACAGTGAAAAACCGTCAAAAAACACCAATAACCCTGCTAAAACGCTTAAAAACAGTGAAAAACCGTCAAAAAACACCAATAACCCTGCTAAAACGCTTAAAAACAGTGAAAAACCGTCAAAAAACACCAATAACCCTGCTAAAACGCTTAAAAACAGTGAAAAACCGTCAAAAAACACCAATAACCCTGCTAAAACGCTTAAAAACAGTGAAAAACCGTCAAAAAACACCAATAACCCTGCTAAAACGCTTAAAAACAGTGAAAAACCGTCAAAAAACACCAATAACCCTGCTAAAACGCTTAAAAACAGTGAAAAACCGTCAAAAAACACCAATAACCCTGCTAAAACGCTTAAAAACAGTGAAAAACCGTCAAAAAACACCAATAACCCTGCTAAAACGCTTAAAAACAGTGAAAAACCGTCAAAAAACACCAATAACCCTGCTAAAACGCTTAAAAACAGTGAAAAACCTTAAAAAAACACCAATAACCCTGCTAAAACGCTTAAAAACAGTGAAAAACCGTCAAAAAACACCAATAACCCTGCTAAAACGCTTAAAAACAGTGAAAAACCGTCAAAAAACACCAATAACCCTGCTAAAACGCTTAAAAACAGTGAAAAACCGTCAAAAAACACCAATAACCCTGCTAAAACGCTTAAAAACAGTGAAAAACCGTCAAAAAACACCAATAACCCTGCTGAAACGCCTAAAAACAGTGAAAAACCGTCAAAAACACCAATAACCCTGCTAAAACGCTTAAAAACAGTGGAAAACCGTCAAAAAACACCAATAACCCTGCTAAAACGCTTAAAAACAGTGAAAAACCGTCAAAAAACACCAATAACCCTGCTAAAACGCTTAAAAACAGTGAAAAACCGTCAAAAAACACCAATAACCCTGCTAAAACGCTTAAAAACAGTGAAAAACCGTCAAAAAACACCAATAACCCTGCTAAAACGCTTAAAAACAGTGAAAAACCGTCAAAAAACACCAATAACCCTGCTAAAACGCTTAAAAACAGTGAAAAACATTCAAAAAACACCAATAACCCTGCTAAAACGCCTAAAAACAGTGAAAAACCGTCAAAAACACCAATAACCCTGCTAAAACGCTTAAAAACAGTGGAAAACCGTCAAAAAACACCAATAACCCTGCTAAAACGCCTAAAAACAGTGAAAAACCGTCAAAAAACACCAATAACCCTGCTAAAACGCTCAAAAACAGTGAAAAACCGTCAAAAAACACCAATAACCCTGCTAAAACGCTTAAAAACAGTGAAAAACCGTCAAAAAACACCAATAACCCTGCTAAAACGATTAAAAACAGTGAAAAACCGTCAAAAAACACCAATAACCCTGCTAAAACGCTTAAAAACAGTGAAAAACCGTCAAAAAACACCAATAACCCTGCTAAAACGCTTAAAAACAGTGAAAAACCGTCAAAAAACACCAATAACCCTGCTAAAACGCCTAAAAACAGTGAAAAACCGTCAAAAACACCAATAACCCTGCTAAAACGCTTAAAAACAGTGGAAAACCGTCAAAAAACACCAATAACCCTGCTAAAACGCTCAAAAACAGTTAAAAACCGTCAAAAAACACCAATAACCCTGCTAAAACGCTTAAAAACAGTTAAAAACCGTCAAAAAACACCAATAACCCTGCTAAAACGCTTAAAAACAGTGAAAAACCGTCAAAAAACACCAATAATCCTGCTAAAACGCTTAAAAACAGTGAAAAACCGTCAAAAAACACCAATAACCCTGCTAAAACGCTTAAAAACAGTGAAAAACCGTCAAAAACACCAATAACCCTGCTAAAACGCTTAAAAACAGTGAAAAACCGTCAAAAAACACCAATAACCCTGCTAAAACGCTTAAAAACAGTGAAAAACCGTCAAAAAACACCAATAACCCTGCTAAAACGCTTAAAAACAGTGAAAAACCGTCAAAAAACACCAATAACCCTGCTAAAACGCTTAAAAACAGTGAAAAACCGTCAAAAAACACCAATAACCCTGCTAAAACGCTTAAAAACAGTGAAAAACCGTCAAAAAACACCAATAACCCTGCTAAAACGCTTAAAAACAGTGAAAAACCGTCAAAAAACACCAATAACCCTGCTAAAACGCTTAAAAACAGTGAAAAACTGTCAAAAAACACCAATAACCCTGCTAAAACGCTTAAAAACAGTGAAAAACCGTCAAAAAACACCAATAACCCTGCTAAAACGCTTAAAAACAGTGAAAAACCGTCAAAAAACACCAATAACCCTGCTAAAACGCTTAAAAACAGTGAAAAACCGTCAAAAAACACCAATAACCCTGCTAAAACGCTTAAAAACAGTGAAAAACCGTCAAAAAACACCAATAACCCTGCTAAAACGCTTAAAAACAGTGAAAAACCGTCAAAAAACACCAATAACCCTGCTAAAACGCTTAAAAACAGTGAAAAACCGTCAAAAAACACCAATAACCCTGCTAAAACGCTTAAAAACAGTGAAAAACCGTCAAAAAACACCAATTAACCCTGCTAAAACGCTTAAAAACAGTGAAAAACCGTCAAAAACACCAATAACCCTGCTAAAACGCTTAAAAACAGTGAAAAACCGTCAAAAAACACCAATAACCCTGCTAAAACGCTTAAAAACAGTGAAAAACCGTCAAAAAACACCAATAACCCTGCTAAAACGCCTTAAAAACAGTGAAAAACCGTCAAAAAACACCAATAACCCTGCTAAAACGCTTAAAAACAGTGAAAAACCGTCAAAAAACACCAATAACCCTGCTAAAACGCTTAAAAACAGTGAAAAACCGTCAAAAAACACCAATAACCCTGCTAAAACGCTTAAAAACAGTGAAAAACCGTCAAAAAACACCAATAACCCTGCTAAAACGCTTAAAAACAGTGAAAAACCGTCAAAAAACACCAATAACCCTGCTAAAACGCTTAAAAACAGTGAAAAACCGTCAAAAAACACCAATAACCCTGCTAAAACGCTTAAAAACAGTGAAAAACCGTCAAAAAACACCAATAACCCTGCTAAAACGCTTAAAAACAGTGAAAAACCGTCAAAAAACACCAATAACCCTGCTAAAACGCTTAAAAACAGTGAAAAACCGTCAAAAAACACCAATAACCCTGCTAAAACGCTTAAAAACAGTGAAAAACCGTCAAAAAACACCAATAACCCTGCTAAAACGCTTAAAAACAGTGAAAAACCGTCAAAAAACACCAATAACCCTGCTAAAACGCTTAAAAACAGTGAAAAACCGTCAAAAAACACCAATAACCCTGCTAAAACGCTTAAAAACAGTGAAAAACCGTCAAAAAACACCAATAACCCTGCTAAAACGCTTAAAAACAGTGAAAAACCGTCAAAAAACACCAATAACCCTGCTAAAACGCTTAAAAACAGTGAAAAACCGTCAAAAAACACCAATAACCCTGCTAAAACGCTTAAAAACAGTGAAAAACCGTCAAAAAACACCAATAACCCTGCTAAAACGCTTAAAAACAGTGAAAAACCGTCAAAAAACACCAATAACCCTGCTAAAACGCTTAAAAACAGTGAAAAACCGTCAAAAAACACCAATAACCCTGCTAAAACGCTTAAAAACAGTGAAAAACCGTCAAAAAACACCAATAACCCTGCTAAAACGCTTAAAAACAGTGAAAAACCGTCAAAAAACACCAATAACCCTGCTAAAACGCTTAAAAACAGTGAAAAACCGTCAAAAAACACCAATAACCCTGCTAAAACGCTTAAAAACAGTGAAAAACCGTCAAAAAACACCAATAACCCTGCTAAAACGCTTAAAAACAGTGAAAAACCGTCAAAAAACACCAATAACCCTGCTAAAACGCTTAAAAACAGTGAAAAACCGTCAAAAAACACCAATAACCCTGCTAAAACGCTTAAAAACAGTGAAAAACCGTCAAAAAACACCAATAACCCTGCTAAAACGCTTAAAAACAGTGAAAAACCGTCAAAAAACACCAATAACCCTGCTAAAACGCTTAAAAACAGTGAAAAACCGTCAAAAAACACCAATAACCCTGCTAAAACGCTTAAAAACAGTGAAAAACCGTCAAAAAACACCAATAACCCTGCTAAAACGCTTAAAAACAGTGAAAAACCGTCAAAAAACACCAATAACCCTGCTAAAACGCTTAAAAACAGTGAAAAACCGTCAAAAAACACCAATAACCCTGCTAAAACGCTTAAAAACAGTGAAAAACCGTCAAAAAACACCAATAACCCTGCTAAAACGCTTAAAAACAGTGAAAAACCGTCAAAAAACACCAATAACCCTGCTAAAACGCTTAAAAACAGTGAAAAACCGTCAAAAAACACCAATAACCCTGCTAAAACGCTTAAAAACAGTGAAAAACCGTCAAAAAACACCAATAACCCTGCTAAAACGCTTAAAAACAGTGAAAAACCGTCAAAAAACACCAATAACCCTGCTAAAACGCTTAAAAACAGTGAAAAACCGTCAAAAAACACCAATAACCCTGCTAAAACGCTTAAAAACAGTGAAAAACCGTCAAAAAACACCAATAACCCTGCTAAAACGCTTAAAAACAGTGAAAAACCGTCAAAAAACACCAATAACCCTGCTAAAACGCTTAAAAACAGTGAAAAACCGTCAAAAAACACCAATAACCCTGCTAAAACGCTTAAAAACAGTGAAAAACCGTCAAAAAACACCAATAACCCTGCTAAAACGCTTAAAAACAGTGAAAAACCGTCAAAAAACACCAATAACCCTGCTAAAACGCTTAAAAACAGTGAAAAACCGTCAAAAAACACCAATAACCCTGCTAAAACGCTTAAAAACAGTGAAAAACCGTCAAAAAACACCAATAACCCTGCTAAAACGCTTAAAAACAGTGAAAAACCGTCAAAAAACACCAATAACCCTGCTAAAACGCTTAAAAACAGTGAAAAACCGTCAAAAAACACCAATAACCCTGCTAAAACGCTTAAAAACAGTGAAAAACCGTCAAAAAACACCAATAACCCTGCTAAAACGCTTAAAAACAGTGAAAAACCGTCAAAAAACACCAATAACCCTGCTAAAACGCTTAAAAACAGTGAAAAACCGTCAAAAAACACCAATAACCCTGCTAAAACGCTTAAAAACAGTGAAAAACCGTCAAAAAACACCAATAACCCTGCTAAAACGCTTAAAAACAGTGAAAAACCGTCAAAAAACACCAATAACCCTGCTAAAACGCTTAAAAACAGTGAAAAACCGTCAAAAAACACCAATAACCCTGCTAAAACGCTTAAAAACAGTGAAAAACCGTCAAAAAACACCAATAACCCTGCTAAAACGCTTAAAAACAGTGAAAAACCGTCAAAAAACACCAATAACCCTGCTAAAACGCTTAAAAACAGTGAAAAACCGTCAAAAAACACCAATAACCCTGCTAAAACGCTTAAAAACAGTGAAAAACCGTCAAAAAACACCAATAACCCTGCTAAAACGCTTAAAAACAGTGAAAAACCGTCAAAAAACACCAATAACCCTGCTAAAACGCTTAAAAACAGTGAAAAACCGTCAAAAAACACCAATAACCCTGCTAAAACGCTTAAAAACAGTGAAAAACCGTCAAAAAACACCAATAACCCTGCTAAAACGCTTAAAAACAGTGAAAAACCGTCAAAAAACACCAATAACCCTGCTAAAACGCTTAAAAACAGTGAAAAACCGTCAAAAAACACCAATAACCCTGCTAAAACGCTTAAAAACAGTGAAAAACCGTCAAAAAACACCAATAACCCTGCTAAAACGCTTAAAAACAGTGAAAAACCGTCAAAAAACACCAATAACCCTGCTAAAACGCTTAAAAACAGTGAAAAACCGTCAAAAAACACCAATAACCCTGCTAAAACGCTTAAAAACAGTGAAAAACCGTCAAAAAACACCAATAACCCTGCTAAAACGCTTAAAAACAGTGAAAAACCGTCAAAAAACACCAATAACCCTGCTAAAACGCTTAAAAACAGTGAAAAACCGTCAAAAAACACCAATAACCCTGCTAAAACGCTTAAAAACAGTGAAAAACCGTCAAAAAACACCAATAACCCTGCTAAAACGCTTAAAAACAGTGAAAAACCGTCAAAAAACACCAATAACCCTGCTAAAACGCTTAAAAACAGTGAAAAACCGTCAAAAAACACCAATAACCCTGCTAAAACGCTTAAAAACAGTGAAAAACCGTCAAAAAACACCAATAACACTGCTAAAACGCTTAAAAACAGTGAAAAACCGTCAAAAAACACCAATAACCCTGCTAAAACGCTTAAAAACAGTGAAAAATCGTCAAAAAACACCAATAACCCTGCTAAAACGCTTAAAAACAGTGAAAAACCGTCAAAAAACACCAATAACCCTGCTAAAACGCTTAAAAACAGTGAAAAACCGTCAAAAAACACCAATAACCCTGCTAAAACGCTTAAAAACAGTGAAAAACCGTCAAAAAACACCAATAACCCTGCTAAAACGCTTAAAAACAGTGAAAAACCGTCAAAAAACACCAATAACCCTGCTAAAACGCTTAAAAACAGTGAAAAACCGTCAAAAAACACCAATAACCCTGCTAAAACGCTTAAAAACAGTGAAAAACCGTCAAAAAACACCAATAACCCTGCTAAAACGCTTAAAAACAGTGAAAAACCGTCAAAAAACACCAATAACCCTGCTAAAACGCTTAAAAACAGTGAAAAACCGTCAAAAAACACCAATAACCCTGCTAAAACGCTTAAAAACAGTGAAAAACCGTCAAAAAACACCAATAACCCTGCTAAAACGCTTAAAAACAGTGAAAAACCGTCAAAAAACACCAATAACCCTGCTAAAACGCTTAAAAACAGTGAAAAACCGTCAAAAAACACCAATAACCCTGCTAAAACGCTTAAAAACAGTGAAAAACCGTCAAAAAACACCAATAACACTGCCAAAACGCTTAAAAACAGTGAAAAACCGTCAAAAAACACCAATAACCCTGCCAAAACGCTTAAAAACAGTGAAAAACCGTCAAAAAACACCAATAACACTGCTAAAACGCTTAAAAACAGTGAAAAACCGTCAAAAAACACCAATAACCCTGCTAAAACGCTTAAAAACAGTGAAAAACCGTCAAAAAACACCAATAACCCTGCTAAAACGCTTAAAAACAGTGAAAAACCGTCAAAAAACACCAATAACCCTGCTAAAACGCTTAAAAACAGTGAAAAACCGTCAAAAAACACCAATAACCCTGCTAAAACGCTTAAAAACAGTGAAAAACCGTCAAAAAACACCAATAACCCTGCTAAAACGCTTAAAAACAGTGAAAAACCGTCAAAAAACACCAATAACCCTGCTAAAACGCTTAAAAACAGTGAAAAACCGTCAAAAAACACCAATAACCCTGCTAAAACGCTTAAAAACAGTGAAAAACCGTCAAAAAACACCAATAACCCTGCTAAAACGCTTAAAAACAGTGAAAAACCGTCAAAAAACACCAATAACCCTGCTAAAACGCTTAAAAACAGTGAAAAACCGTCAAAAAACACCAATAACCCTGCTAAAACGCTTAAAAACAGTGAAAAACCGTCAAAAAACACCAATAACCCTGCTAAAACGCTTAAAAACAGTGAAAAACCGTCAAAAAACACCAATAACCCTGCTAAAACGCTTAAAAACAGTGAAAAACCGTCAAAAAACACCAATAACCCTGCTAAAACGCTTAAAAACAGTGAAAAACCGTCAAAAAACACCAATAACCCTGCTAAAACGCTTAAAAACAGTGAAAAACCGTCAAAAAACACCAATAACCCTGCTAAAACGCTTAAAAACAGTGAAAAACCGTCAAAAAACACCAATAACCCTGCTAAAACGCTTAAAAACAGTGAAAAACCGTCAAAAAACACCAATAACCCTGCTAAAACGCTTAAAAACAGTGAAAAACCGTCAAAAAACACCAATAACCCTGCTAAAACGCTTAAAAACAGTGAAAAACCGTCAAAAAACACCAATAACCCTGCTAAAACGCTTAAAAACAGTGAAAAACCGTCAAAAAACACCAATAACCCTGCTAAAACGCTTAAAAACAGTGAAAAACCGTCAAAAAACACCAATAACCCTGCTAAAACGCTTAAAAACAGTGAAAAACCGTCAAAAAACACCAATAACCCTGCTAAAACGCTTAAAAACAGTGAAAAACCGTCAAAAAACACCAATAACCCTGCTAAAACGCTTAAAAACAGTGAAAAACCGTCAAAAAACACCAATAACCCTGCTAAAACGCTTAAAAACAGTGAAAAACCGTCAAAAAACACCAATAACCCTGCTAAAACGCTTAAAAACAGTGAAAAACCGTCAAAAAACACCAATAACCCTGCTAAAACGCTTAAAAACAGTGAAAAACCGTCAAAAAACACCAATAACCCTGCTAAAACGTTTAAAAACAGTGAAAAACCGTCAAAAAACACCAATAACCCTGCTAAAACGCTTAAAAACAGTGAAAAATCGTCAAAAAACACCAATAACCCTGCTAAAACGCTTAAAAACAGTGAAAAACCGTCAAAAAACACCAATAACCCTGCTAAAACGCTTAAAAACAGTGAAAAACCGTCAAAAAACACCAATAACCCTGCTAAAACGCTTAAAAACAGTGAAAAACCGTCAAAAAACACCAATAACCCTGCTAAAACGCTTAAAAACAGTGAAAAACCGTCAAAAAACACCAATAACCCTGCTAAAACGCTTAAAAACAGTGAAAAACCGTCAAAAAACACCAATAACCCTGCTAAAACGCTTAAAAACAGTGAAAAACCGTCAAAAAACACCAATAACCCTGCTAAAACGCTTAAAAACAGTGAAAAACCGTCAAAAAACACCAATAACCCTGCTAAAACGCTTAAAAACAGTGAAAAACCGTCAAAAAACACCAATAACCCTGCTAAAACGCTTAAAAACAGTGAAAAACCGTCAAAAAACACCAATAACCCTGCTAAAACGCTTAAAAACAGTGAAAAACCGTCAAAAAACACCAATAACCCTGCTAAAACGCTTAAAAACAGTGAAAAACCGTCAAAAAACACCAATAACCCTGCTAAAACGCTTAAAAACAGTGAAAAACCGTCAAAAAACACCAATAACCCTGCTAAAACGCTTAAAAACAGTGAAAAACCGTCAAAAAACACCAATAACCCTGCTAAAACGCTTAAAAACAGTGAAAAACCGTCAAAAAACACCAATAACCCTGCTAAAACGCTTAAAAACAGTGAAAAACCGTCAAAAAACACCAATAACCCTGCTAAAACGCTTAAAAACAGTGAAAAACCGTCAAAAAACACCAATAACCCTGCTAAAACGCTTAAAAACAGTGAAAAACCGTCAAAAAACACCAATAACCCTGCTAAAACGCTTAAAAACAGTGAAAAACCGTCAAAAAACACCAATAACCCTGCTAAAACGCTTAAAAACAGTGAAAAACCGTCAAAAAACACCAATAACCCTGCTAAAACGCTTAAAAACAGTGAAAATCCGTCAAAAAACACCAATAACCCTGCTAAAACGCTTAAAAACAGTGAAAAACCGTCAAAACACACCAATAACCCTGCTAAAACGCTTAAAAACAGTGAAAAACCGTCAAAAAACACCAATAACCCTGCTAAAACGCTTAAAAACAGTGAAAAACCGTCAAAAAACACCAATAACCCTGCTAAAACGCTTAAAAACAGTGAAAAACCGTCAAACCCTGCTAAAACGCTTAAAAACAGTGAAAAACCGTCAAAAAACACCAATAACCCTGCTAAAACGCTTAAAAACAGTGAAAAACAGTCAAAAAACACCAATAACCCTGCTAAAACGCTTAAAAACAGTGAAAAACCGTCAAAAAACACCAATAACCCTGCTAAAACGCTTAAAAACAGTGAAAAACAGTCAAAAAACACCAATAACCCTGCTAAAACGCTTAAAAACAGTGAAAAACCGTCAAAAAACACCAATAACCCTGCTAAAACGCTTAAAAACAGTGAAAAACCGTCAAAAAACACCAATAACCCTGCTAAAACGCTTAAAAACAGTGAAAAACCGTCAAAAAACACCAATAACTCTGCTAAAACGCTTAAAAACAGTGAAAAACCGTCAAAAAACACCAATAACACTGCTAAAACGCTTAAAAACAGTGAAAAACCGTCAAAAAACACCAATAACCCTGCTAAAACGCTTAAAAACAGTGAAAAACCGTCAAAAAACATCAATAACCCTGCTAAAACGCTTAGAAACAGTGAAAAACCGTCAAAAAACACCAATAACACTGCTAAAACGCTTAAAAACAGTGAAAAACCGTCAAAAAACACCAATAACCCTGCTAAAACGCCTAAAAACAGTGAAAAACCGTCAAAAAACACCAATAACCCTGCTAAAACGCTTAAAAACAGTGAAAAACCGACAAAAAACATCAATAACCCTACTAAAACGCTTAAAAACAGTGAAAAACCGTCAAAAAACACCAATAACCCTGCTAAAACGCTTAAAAACAGTGAAAAACCGTCAAAAAACACCAATAACCCTGCTAAAACGCTTAAAAACAGTGAAAAACCGTCAAGAAACACCAATAACCCTGCTAAAACGCTTAAAAACAGTGAAAAACCGTCAAAAAACACCAATAACCCTGCTAAAACGCTTAAAAACAGTGAAAAACCGTCAAAAAACACCAATAACCACTGCTAAAACGCTTAAAAACAGTGAAAAACCGTCAAAAAACACCAATAACCCTGCTAAAACGCTTAAAAACAGTGAAAAACCGTCAAAAACACCAATAACCCTGCTAAAACGCTTAAAAACAGTGAAAAACCGTCAAAAAACACAATAACCCTGCTAAACGCTTAAAAACAGTGAAAAACCGTCAAAAAACACCAATAACACTGCTAAAACGCTTAAAAACAGTGAAAAACCGTCAAAAAACACCAATAACCCTGCTAAAACGCTTAAAAACAGTGAAAAACCGTCAAAAAACACCAATAACCCTGCTAAAACGCTTAAAAACAGTGAAAAACCGTCAAAAACACCAATAACCCTGCTAAAACGCTTAAAAACAGTGAAAAACCGTCAAAAAACACCAATAACCCTGCTAAAACGCTTAAAAACAGTGAAAAACCGTCAAAAAACACCAATAACCCTGCTAAAACGCTTAAAAACAGTGAAAAACCGTCAAAAAACACCAATAACCCTGCTAAAACGCTTAAAAACAGTGAAAAACCGTCAAAAAACACCAATAACCCTGCTAAAACGCTTAAAAACAGTGAAAAACCGTCAAAAAACACCAATAACCCTGCTAAAACGCTTAAAAACAGTGAAACCGTCAAAAAACACCAATAACCCTGCTAAAACGCTTAAAAACAGTGAAAAACCGTCAAAAAACACCAATAACCCTGCTAAAACGCTTAAAAACAGTGAAAAACCGTCAAAAAACACCAATAACCCTGCTAAAACGCTTAAAAACAGTGAAAAACCGTCAAAAAACACCAATAACCCTGCTAAAACGCTTAAAAACAGTGAAAAACCGTCAAAAAACACCAATAACCCTGCTAAAACGCTTAAAAACAGTGAAAAATCGTCAAAAAACACCAATAACCCTGCTAAAACGCTTAAAACAGTGAAAAACCGTCAAAAAACACCAATAACCCTGCTAAAACGCTTAAAAACAATGAAAAACCGTCAAAAAACACCAATAACCCTGCTAAAACGCTTAAAACAGTGAAAAACCGTCAAAAAACACCAATAACCCTGCTAAAACGCTTAAAACAGTGAAAAACCGTCAAAAAACACCAATAACACTGCTAAAACGCTTAAAAACAGTGAAAAACCGTCAAAAAACACCAATAACCCTGCTAAAACGCTTAAAAACAGTGAAAAACCGTCAAAAAACACCAATAACCCTGAAAAAACACCAATAACCCTGCTAAAACGCTTAAAAACAGTGAAAAACCGTCAAAAAACACCAATAACCCTGCTAAAACGCTTAAAAACAGTGAAAAACCGTCAAAAAACACCAATAACCCTGCTAAAACGCTTAAAAACAGTGAAAACCGTCAAAAAACACCAATAACCCTGCTAAAACGCTTAAAAACAGTGAAAAACCGTCAAAAAACACCAATAACCCTGCTAAAACGCTTAAAAACAGTGAAAAACCGTCAAAAAACACCATTAACCCTGCTAAAACGCTTAAAAACAGTGAAAAACCGTCAAAAAACACCAATAACCCTGCTAAAACGCTTAAAAACAGTGAAAAACCGTCAAAAAACACCAATAACCCTGCTAAAACGCTTAAAAACAGTGAAAAACCGTCAAAAAACACCAATAACCCCTGCTAAAACGCTTAAAAACAATGAAAAACAGTCAAAAACACCAATAACCCTGCTAAAACGCTTAAAACAGTGAAAAACCGTCAAAAAACACCAATAACCCTGCTAAAACGCTTAAAAACAATGAAAAACAGTCAAAAAACACCAATAACCCTGCTAAAACGCTTAAAAACAGTGAAAAACCGTCAAAAAACACCAATAACCCTGCTAAAACGCTTAAAAACAGTGAAAAACAGTCAAAAAACACCAATAACCCTGCTGAAACGCTTAAAAACAGTGAAAAACCGTCAAAAACACCAATAACCCTGCTAAAACGCTTAAAAACAGTGAAAAACCGTCAAAAAACACCAATAACCCTGCTAAAACGCTTAAAAACAGTGAAAAACCGTCAAAAAACACCAATAACCCTGAAAAAACACCAATAACCCTGCTAAAACGCTTAAAAACAGTGAAAAACCGTCAAAAAACACCAATAACCCTGCTAAAACGCTTAAAAACAGTGAAAAACCGTCAAAAAACACCAATAACCCTGCTAAAACGCTTAAAAACAGTGAAAAACCGTCAAAAAACACCAATAACCCTGCTAAAACGCTTAAAAGCAGTGAAAAACCGTCAAAAAACACCAATAACCCTGCTAAAACGCTTAAAAACAGTGAAAAACAGTCAAAAAACACCAATAACCCTGCTAAAACGCTTAAAAACAGTGAAAAACAGTCAAAAACACCAATACCCTGCTAAAACGCTTAAAAACAGTGAAAAACCGTCAAAAACACCAATAACCTTGCTAAAACGCTTAAAAACAGTGAAAAACCGTCAAAAAACACCAATAACCCTGCTAAAACGCTTAAAAACAGTGAAAAACCGTCAAAAAACACCAATAACCCTGCTAAAACGCTTAAAAACACCAATAACCCTGAAAAAACACCAATAACCCTGCTAAAACGCTTAAAAACAGTGAAAAACCGTCAAAAAACACCAATAACCCTGCTAAAACGCTTAAAAACAGTGAAAAACCGTCAAAAACACCAATAACCCTGCTAAAACGCTTAAAAACAGTGAAAAACCGTCAAAAAACACCAATAACCCTGCTAAAACGCTTAAAAACAGTGAAAAACCGTCAAAAAACACCAATAACCCTGCTAAAACGCTTAAAAACACCAATAAACCCTGAAAAAACACCAATAACCTGCTAAAACGCTTAAAAACAGTGAAAAACCGTCAAAAAACACCAATAACCCTGCTAAAACGCTTAAAAACAGTGAAAAACCGTCAAAAAACACCAATAACCCTGCTAAACTTAAAAACAGTGAAAAACCGTCAAAAAACACCAATAACCCTGCTAAAACGCTTAAAAACAGTGAAAAACCGTCAAAAAACACCAATAACCCTGCTAAAACGCTTAAAAACAGTGAAAAACCGTCAAAAAACACCAATAACCCTGCTAAAACGCTTAAAAACAGTGAAAAACCGTCAAAAAACACCAATAACCCTGCTAAAACGCTTAAAAACAGTGAAAAACCGTCAAAAAACACCAATAACCCTGCTAAAACGCTTAAAAACAGTGAAAAACCGTCAAAAAACACCAATAACCCTGCTAAAACGCTTAAAAACAGTGAAAAACCGTCAAAAAACACCAATAACCCTGCTAAAACGCTTAAAAACAGTGAAAAACCGTCAAAAAACACCAATAACCCTGCTAAAACGCTTAAAAACAGTGAAAAACCGTCAAAAAACACCAATAACCCTGCTAAAACGCTTAAAAACAGTGAAAAACCGTCAAAAAACACCAATAACCCTGCTAAAACGCTTAAAAACAGTGAAAAACCGTCAAAAAACACCAATAACCCTGCTAAAACGCTTAAAAACAGTGAAAAACCGTCAAAAAACACCAATAACCCTGCTAAAACGCTTAAAAACAGTGAAAAACCGTCAAAAAACACCAATAACCCTGCTAAAACGCTTAAAAACAGTGAAAAACCGTCAAAAAACACCAATAACCCTGCTAAAACGCTTAAAAACAGTGAAAAACCGTCAAAAAACACCAATAACCCTGCTAAAACGCTTAAAAACAGTGAAAAACCGTCAAAAAACACCAATAACCCTGCTAAAACGCTTAAAAACAGTGAAAAACCGTCAAAAAACACCAATAACCCTGCTAAAACGCTTAAAAACAGTGAAAAACCGTCAAAAAACACCAATAACCCTGCTAAAACGCTTAAAAACAGTGAAAAACCGTCAAAAAACACCAATAACACTGCTAAAACGCTTAAAAACAGTGAAAAACCGTCAAAAAACACCAATAACCACTGCTAAAACGCTTAAAAACAGTGAAAAACCGTCAAAAAACACCAATAACCCTGCTAAAACGCTTAAAAACAGTGAAAAACCGTCAAAAAACACCAATAACCCTGCTAAAACGCTTAAAAACAGTGAAAAACCGTCAAAAAACACCAATAACCCTGCTAAAACGCTTAAAAACAGTGAAAAACCGTCAAAAAACACCAATAACCCTGCTAAAACGCTTAAAAACAGTGAAAAACCGTCAAAAAACACCAATAACCCTGCTAAAACGCTTAAAAACAGTGAAAAACCGTCAAAAAACACCAATAACCCTGCTAAAACGCTTAAAAACAGTGAAAAACCGTCAAAAAACACCAATAACCCTGCTAAAACGCTTAAAAACAGTGAAAAACCGTCAAAAAACACCAATAACCCTGCTAAAACGCTTAAAAACAGTGAAAAACCGTCAAAAAACACCAATAACCCTGCTAAAACGCTTAAAAACAGTGAAAAACCGTCAAAAAACACCAATAACCCTGCTAAAACGCTTAAAAACAGTGAAAAACCGTCAAAAAACACCAATAACCCTGCTAAAACGCTTAAAAACAGTGAAAAACCGTCAAAAAACACCAATAACCCTGCTAAAACGCTTAAAAACAGTGAAAAACCGTCAAAAAACACCAATAACCCTGCTAAAACGCTTAAAAACAGTGAAAAACCGTCAAAAAACACCAATAACCCTGCTAAAACGCTTAAAAACAGTGAAAAACCGTCAAAAAACACCAATAACCCTGCTAAAACGCTTAAAAACAGTGAAAAACCGTCAAAAAACACCAATAACCCTGCTAAAACGCTTAAAAACAGTGAAAAACCGTCAAAAAACACCAATAACCCTGCTAAAACGCTTAAAAACAGTGAAAAACCGTCAAAAAACACCAATAACCCTGCTAAAACGCTTAAAAACAGTGAAAAACCGTCAAAAAACACCAATAACCCTGCTAAAACGCTTAAAAACAGTGAAAAACCGTCAAAAAACACCAATAACCCTGCTAAAACGCTTAAAAACAGTGAAAAACCGTCAAAAAACACCAATAACCCTGCTAAAACGCTTAAAAACAGTGAAAAACCGTCAAAAAACACCAATAACCCTGCTAAAACGCTTAAAAACAGTGAAAAACCGTCAAAAAACACCAATAACCCTGCTAAAACGCTTAAAAACAGTGAAAAACCGTCAAAAAACACCAATAACCCTGCTAAAACGCTTAAAAACAGTGAAAAACCGTCAAAAAACACCAATAACCCTGCTAAAACGCTTAAAAACAGTGAAAAACCGTCAAAAAACACCAATAACCCTGCTAAAACGCTTAAAAACAGTGAAAAACCGTCAAAAAACACCAATAACCCTGCTAAAACGCTTAAAAACAGTGAAAAACCGTCAAAAAACACCAATAACCCTGCTAAAACGCTTAAAAACAGTGAAAAACCGTCAAAAAACACCAATAACCCTGCTAAAACGCTTAAAAACAGTGAAAAACCGTCAAAAAACACCAATAACCCTGCTAAAACGCTTAAAAACAGTGAAAAACCGTCAAAAAACACCAATAACCCTGCTAAAACGCTTAAAAACAGTGAAAAACCGTCAAAAAACACCAATAACCCTGCTAAAACGCTTAAAAACAGTGAAAAACCGTCAAAAAACACCAATAACCCTGCTAAAACGCTTAAAAACAGTGAAAAACCGTCAAAAAACACCAATAACCCTGCTAAAACGCTTAAAAACAGTGAAAAACCGTCAAAAAACACCAATAACCCTGCTAAAACGCTTAAAAACAGTGAAAAACCGTCAAAAAACACCAATAACCCTGCTAAAACGCTTAAAAACAGTGAAAAACCGTCAAAAAACACCAATAACCCTGCTAAAACGCTTAAAAACAGTGAAAAACCGTCAAAAAACACCAATAACCCTGCTAAAACGCTTAAAAACAGTGAAAAACCGTCAAAAAACACCAATAACCCTGCTAAAACGCTTAAAAACAGTGAAAAACCGTCAAAAAACACCAATAACCCTGCTAAAACGCTTAAAAACAGTGAAAAACCGTCAAAAAACACCAATAACCCTGCTAAAACGCTTAAAAACAGTGAAAAACCGTCAAAAAACACCAATAACCCTGCTAAAACGCTTAAAAACAGTGAAAAACCGTCAAAAAACACCAATAACCCTGCTAAAACGCTTAAAAACAGTGAAAAACCGTCAAAAAACACCAATAACCCTGCTAAAACGCTTAAAAACAGTGAAAAACCGTCAAAAAACACCAATAACCCTGCTAAAACGCTTAAAAACAGTGAAAAACCGTCAAAAAACACCAATAACCCTGCTAAAACGCTTAAAAACAGTGAAAAACCGTCAAAAAACACCAATAACCCTGCTAAAACGCTTAAAAACAGTGAAAAACCGTCAAAAAACACCAATAACCCTGCTAAAACGCTTAAAAACAGTGAAAAACCGTCAAAAAACACCAATAACCCTGCTAAAACGCTTAAAAACAGTGAAAAACCGTCAAAAAACACCAATAACCCTGCTAAAACGCTTAAAAACAGTGAAAAACCGTCAAAAAACACCAATAACCCTGCTAAAACGCTTAAAAACAGTGAAAAACCGTCAAAAAACACCAATAACCCTGCTAAAACGCTTAAAAACAGTGAAAAACCGTCAAAAAACACCAATAACCCTGCTAAAACGCTTAAAAACAGTGAAAAACCGTCAAAAAACACCAATAACCCTGCTAAAACGCTTAAAAACAGTGAAAAACCGTCAAAAAACACCAATAACCCTGCTAAAACGCTTAAAAACAGTGAAAAACCGTCAAAAAACACCAATAACCCTGCTAAAACGCTTAAAAACAGTGAAAAACCGTCAAAAAACACCAATAACCCTGCTAAAACGCTTAAAAACAGTGAAAAACCGTCAAAAAACACCAATAACCCTGCTAAAACGCTTAAAAACAGTGAAAAACCGTCAAAAAACACCAATAACCCTGCTAAAACGCTTAAAAACAGTGAAAAACCGTCAAAAAACACCAATAACCCTGCTAAAACGCTTAAAAACAGTGAAAAACCGTCAAAAAACACCAATAACCCTGCTAAAACGCTTAAAAACAGTGAAAAACCGTCAAAAAACACCAATAACCCTGCTAAAACGCTTAAAAACAGTGAAAAACCGTCAAAAAACACCAATAACCCTGCTAAAACGCTTAAAAACAGTGAAAAACCGTCAAAAAACACCAATAACCCTGCTAAAACGCTTAAAAACAGTGAAAAACCGTCAAAAAACACCAATAACCCTGCTAAAACGCTTAAAAACAGTGAAAAACCGTCAAAAAACACCAATAACCCTGCTAAAACGCTTAAAAACAGTGAAAAACCGTCAAAAAACACCAATAACCCTGCTAAAACGCTTAAAAACAGTGAAAAACCGTCAAAAAACACCAATAACCCTGCTAAAACGCTTAAAAACAGTGAAAAACCGTCAAAAAACACCAATAACCCTGCTAAAACGCTTAAAAACAGTGAAAAACCGTCAAAAAACACCAATAACCCTGCTAAAACGCTTAAAAACAGTGAAAAACCGTCAAAAAACACCAATAACCCTGCTAAAACGCTTAAAAACAGTGAAAAACCGTCAAAAAACACCAATAACCCTGCTAAAACGCTTAAAAACAGTGAAAACCGTCAAAAAACACCAATAACCCTGCTAAAACGCTTAAAAACAGTGAAAAACCGTCAAAAAACACCAATAACCCTGCTAAAACGCTTAAAAACAGTGAAAAACCGTCAAAAAACACCAATAACCCTGCTAAAACGCTTAAAAACAGTGAAAAACCGTCAAAAAACACCAATAACCCTGCTAAAACGCTTAAAAACAGTGAAAAACCGTCAAAAAACACCAATAACCCTGCTAAAACGCTTAAAAACAGTGAAAAACCGTCAAAAAACACCAATAACCCTGCTAAAACGCTTAAAAACAGTGAAAAACCGTCAAAAAACACCAATAACCCTGCTAAAACGCTTAAAAACAGTGAAAAACCGTCAAAAAACACCAATAACCCTGCTAAAACGCTTAAAAACAGTGAAAAACCGTCAAAAAACACCAATAACCCTGCTAAAACGCTTAAAAACAGTGAAAAACCGTCAAAAAACACCAATAACCCTGCTAAAACGCTTAAAAACAGTGAAAAACCGTCAAAAAACACCAATAACCCTGCTAAAACGCTTAAAAACAGTGAAAAACCGTCAAAAAACACCAATAACCCTGCTAAAACGCTTAAAAACAGTGAAAAACCGTCAAAAAACACCAATAACCCTGCTAAAACGCTTAAAAACAGTGAAAAACCGTCAAAAAACACCAATAACCCTGCTAAAACGCTTAAAAACAGTGAAAAACCGTCAAAAAACACCAATAACCCTGCTAAAACGCTTAAAAACAGTGAAAAACCGTCAAAAAACACCAATAACCCTGCTAAAACGCTTAAAAACAGTGAAAAACCGTCAAAAAACACCAATAACCCTGCTAAAACGCTTAAAAACAGTGAAAAACCGTCAAAAAACACCAATAACCCTGCTAAAACGCTTAAAAACAGTGAAAAACCGTCAAAAAACACCAATAACCCTGCTAAAACGCTTAAAAACAGTGAAAAACCGTCAAAAAACACCAATAACCCTGCTAAAACGCTTAAAAACAGTGAAAAACCGTCAAAAAACACCAATAACCCTGCTAAAACGCTTAAAAACAGTGAAAAACCGTCAAAAAACACCAATAACCCTGCTAAAACGCTTAAAAACAGTGAAAAACCGTCAAAAAACACCAATAACCCTGCTAAAACGCTTAAAAACAGTGAAAAACCGTCAAAAAACACCAATAACCCTGCTAAAACGCTTAAAAACAGTGAAAAACCGTCAAAAAACACCAATAACACTGCTAAAACGCTCAAAAACAGTGAAAAACCGTCAAAAAACACCAATAACCCTGCTAAAACGCTTAAAAACAGTGAAAAACCGTCAAAAAACACCAATAACCCTGCTAAAACGCTTAAAAACAGTGAAAAACCGTCAAAAAACACCAATAACCCTGCTAAAACGCTTAAAAACAGTGAAAAACCGTCAAAAAACACCAATAACCCTGCTAAAACGCTTAAAAACAGTGAAAAACCGTCAAAAAACACCAATAACCCTGCTAAAACGCTTAAAAACAGTGAAAAACCGTCAAAAAACACCAATAACCCTGCTAAAACGCTTAAAAACAGTGAAAAACCGTCAAAAAACACCAATAACCCTGCTAAAACGCTTAAAAACAGTGAAAAACCGTCAAAAAACACCAATAACCCTGCTAAAACGCTTAAAAACAGTGAAAAACCGTCAAAAAACACCAATAACCCTGCTAAAACGCTTAAAAACAGTGAAAAACCGTCAAAAAACACCAATAACCCTGCTAAAACGCTTAAAAACAGTGAAAAACCGTCAAAAAACACCAATAACCCTGCTAAAACGCTTAAAAACAGTGAAAAACCGTCAAAAAACACCAATAACCCTGCTAAAACGCTTAAAAACAGTGAAAAACCGTCAAAAAACACCAATAACCCTGCTAAAACGCTTAAAAACAGTGAAAAACCGTCAAAAAACACCAATAACCCTGCTAAAACGCTTAAAAACAGTGAAAAACCGTCAAAAAACACCAATAACCCTGCTAAAACGCTTAAAAACAGTGAAAAACCGTCAAAAAACACCAATAACCCTGCTAAAACGCTTAAAAACAGTGAAAAACCGTCAAAAAACACCAATAACCCTGCTAAAACGCTTAAAAACAGTGAAAAACCGTCAAAAAACACCAATAACCCTGCTAAAACGCTTAAAAACAGTGAAAAACCGTCAAAAAACACCAATAACCCTGCTAAAACGCTTAAAAACAGTGAAAAACCGTCAAAAAACACCAATAACCCTGCTAAAACGCTTAAAAACAGTGAAAAACCGTCAAAAAACACCAATAACCCTGCTAAAACGCTTAAAAACAGTGAAAAACCGTCAAAAAACACCAATAACCCTGCTAAAACGCTTAAAAACAGTGAAAAACCGTCAAAAAACACCAATAACCCTGCTAAAACGCTTAAAAACAGTGAAAAACCGTCAAAAAACACCAATAACCCTGCTAAAACGCTTAAAAACAGTGAAAAACCGTCAAAAAACACCAATAACCCTGCTAAAACGCTTAAAAACAGTGAAAAACCGTCAAAAAACACCAATAACCCTGCTAAAACGCTTAAAAACAGTGAAAAACCGTCAAAAAACACCAATAACCCTGCTAAAACGCTTAAAAACAGTGAAAAACCGTCAAAAAACACCAATAACCCTGCTAAAACGCTTAAAAACAGTGAAAAACCGTCAAAAAACACCAATAACCCTGCTAAAACGCTTAAAAACAGTGAAAAACCGTCAAAAAACACCAATAACCCTGCTAAAACGCTTAAAAACAGTGAAAAACCGTCAAAAAACACCAATAACCCTGCTAAAACGCTTAAAAACAGTGAAAAACCGTCAAAAAACACCAATAACCCTGCTAAAACGCTTAAAAACAGTGAAAAACCGTCAAAAAACACCAATAACCCTGCTAAAACGCTTAAAAACAGTGAAAAACCGTCAAAAAACACCAATAACCCTGCTAAAACGCTTAAAAACAGTGAAAAACCGTCAAAAAACACCAATAACCCTGCTAAAACGCTTAAAAACAGTGAAAAACCGTCAAAAAACACCAATAACCCTGCTAAAACGCTTAAAAACAGTGAAAAACCGTCAAAAAACACCAATAACCCTGCTAAAACGCTTAAAAACAGTGAAAAACCGTCAAAAAACACCAATAACCCTGCTAAAACGCTTAAAAACAGTGAAAAACCGTCAAAAAACACCAATAACCCTGCTAAAACGCTTAAAAACAGTGAAAAACCGTCAAAAAACACCAATAACCCTGCTAAAACGCTTAAAAACAGTGAAAAACCGTCAAAAAACACCAATAACCCTGCTAAAACGCTTAAAAACAGTGAAAAACCGTCAAAAAACACCAATAACCCTGCTAAAACGCTCAAAAACAGTGAAAAACCGTCAAAAAACACCAATAACACTGCTAAAACGCTTAAAAACAGTGAAAAACCGTCAAAAAACACCAATAACCCTGCTAAAACGCTTAAAAACAGTGAAAAACCGTCAAAAAACACCAATAACCCTGCTAAAACGCTTAAAAACAGTGAAAAACCGTCAAAAAACACCAATAACCCTGCTAAAACGCTTAAAAACAGTGAAAAACCGTCAAAAAACACCAATAACCCTGCTAAAACGCTTAAAAACAGTGAAAAACCGTCAAAAAACACCAATAACCCTGCTAAAACGCTTAAAAACAGTGAAAAACCGTCAAAAAACACCAATAACCCTGCTAAAACGCTTAAAAACAGTGAAAAACCGTCAAAAAACACCAATAACCCTGCTAAAACGCTTAAAAACAGTGAAAAACCGTCAAAAAACACCAATAACCCTGCTAAAACGCTTAAAAACAGTGAAAAACCGTCAAAAAACACCAATAACCCTGCTAAAACGCTTAAAAACAGTGAAAAACCGTCAAAAAACACCAATAACCCTGCTAAAACGCTTAAAAACAGTGAAAAACCGTCAAAAAACACCAATAACCCTGCTAAAACGCTTAAAAACAGTGAAAAACCGTCAAAAAACACCAATAACCCTGCTAAAACGCTTAAAAACAGTGAAAAACCGTCAAAAAACACCAATAACCCTGCTAAAACGCTTAAAAACAGTGAAAAACCGTCAAAAAACACCAATAACCCTGCTAAAACGCTTAAAAACAGTGAAAAACCGTCAAAAAACACCAATAACCCTGCTAAAACGCTTAAAAACAGTGAAAAACCGTCAAAAAACACCAATAACCCTGCTAAAACGCTTAAAAACAGTGAAAAACCGTCAAAAAACACCAATAACCCTGCTAAAACGCTTAAAAACAGTGAAAAACCGTCAAAAAACACCAATAACCCTGCTAAAACGCTTAAAAACAGTGAAAAACCGTCAAAAAACACCAATAACCCTGCTAAAACGCTTAAAAACAGTGAAAAACCGTCAAAAAACACCAATAACCCTGCTAAAACGCTTAAAAACAGTGAAAAACCGTCAAAAAACACCAATAACCCTGCTAAAACGCTTAAAAACAGTGAAAAACCGTCAAAAAACACCAATAACCCTGCTAAAACGCTTAAAAACAGTGAAAAACCGTCAAAAAACACCAATAACCCTGCTAAAACGCTTAAAAACAGTGAAAAACCGTCAAAAAACACCAATAACCCTGCTAAAACGCTTAAAAACAGTGAAAAACCGTCAAAAAACACCAATAACCCTGCTAAAACGCTTAAAAACAGTGAAAAACCGTCAAAAAACACCAATAACCCTGCTAAAACGCTTAAAAACAGTGAAAAACCGTCAAAAAACACCAATAACCCTGCTAAAACGCTTAAAAACAGTGAAAAACCGTCAAAAAACACCAATAACCCTGCTAAAACGCTTAAAAACAGTGAAAAACCGTCAAAAAACACCAATAACCCTGCTAAAACGCTTAAAAACAGTGAAAAACCGTCAAAAAACACCAATAACCCTGCTAAAACGCTTAAAAACAGTGAAAAACCGTCAAAAAACACCAATAACCCTGCTAAAACGCTTAAAAACAGTAAAAAACAGTCAAAAAACACCAATAACCCTGCTAAAACGCTTAAAAACAGTGAAAAACCGTCAAAAAACACCAATAACCCTGCTAAAACGCTTAAAAACAGTGAAAAACCGTCAAAAAACACCAATAACCCTGCTAAAACGCTTAAAAACAGTGAAAAACCGTCAAAAAACACCAATAACCCTGCTAAAACGCTTAAAAACAGTGAAAAACCGTCAAAAAACACCAATAACCCTGCTAAAACGCTTAAAAACAGTGAAAAACCGTCAAAAAACACCAATAACCCTGCTAAAACGCTTAAAAACAGTGAAAAACCGTCAAAAAACACCAATAACCCTGCTAAAACGCTTAAAAACAGTGAAAAACCGTCAAAAAACACCAATAACCCTGCTAAAACGCTTAAAAACAGTGAAAAACCGTCAAAAAACACCAATAACCCTGCTAAAACGCTTAAAAACAGTGAAAAACCGTCAAAAAACACCAATAACCCTGCTAAAACGCTTAAAAACAGTGAAAAACCGTCAAAAAACACCAATAACCCTGCTAAAACGCTTAAAAACAGTGAAAAACCGTCAAAAAACACCAATAACCCTGCTAAAACGCTTAAAAACAGTGAAAAACCGTCAAAAAACACCAATAACCCTGCTAAAACGCTTAAAAACAGTGAAAAACCGTCAAAAAACACCAATAACCCTGCTAAAACGCTTAAAAACAGTGAAAAACCGTCAAAAAACACCAATAACCCTGCTAAAACGCTTAAAAACAGTGAAAAACCGTCAAAAAACACCAATAACCCTGCTAAAACGCTTAAAAACAGTGAAAAACCGTCAAAAAACACCAATAACCCTGCTAAAACGCTTAAAAACAGTGAAAAACCGTCAAAAAACACCAATAACCCTGCTAAAACGCTTAAAAACAGTGAAAAACCGTCAAAAAACACCAATAACCCTGCTAAAACGCTTAAAAACAGTGAAAAACCGTCAAAAAACACCAATAACCCTGCTAAAACGCTTAAAAACAGTGAAAAACCGTCAAAAAACACCAATAACCCTGCTAAAACGCTTAAAAACAGTGAAAAACCGTCAAAAAACACCAATAACCCTGCTAAAACGCTTAAAAACAGTGAAAAACCGTCAAAAAACACCAATAACCCTGCTAAAACGCTTAAAAACAGTGAAAAACCGTCAAAAAACACCAATAACCCTGCTAAAACGCTTAAAAACAGTGAAAAACCGTCAAAAAACACCAATAACCCTGCTAAAACGCTTAAAAACAGTGAAAAACCGTCAAAAAACACCAATAACCCTGCTAAAACGCTTAAAAACAGTGAAAAACCGTCAAAAAACACCAATAACCCTGCTAAAACGCTTAAAAACAGTGAAAAACCGTCAAAAAACACCAATAACCCTGCTAAAACGCTTAAAAACAGTGAAAAACCGTCAAAAAACACCAATAACCCTGCTAAAACGCTTAAAAACAGTGAAAAACCGTCAAAAAACACCAATAACCCTGCTAAAACGCTTAAAAACAGTGAAAAACCGTCAAAAAACACCAATAACCCTGCTAAAACGCTTAAAAACAGTGAAAAACCGTCAAAAAACACCAATAACCCTGCTAAAACGCTTAAAAACAGTGAAAAACCGTCAAAAAACACCAATAACCCTGCTAAAACGCTTAAAAACAGTGAAAAACCGTCAAAAAACACCAATAACCCTGCTAAAACGCTTAAAAACAGTGAAAAACCGTCAAAAAACACCAATAACCCTGCTAAAACGCTTAAAAACAGTGAAAAACCGTCAAAAAACACCAATAACCCTGCTAAAACGCTTAAAAACAGTGAAAAACCGTCAAAAAACACCAATAACCCTGCTAAAACGCTTAAAAACAGTGAAAAACCGTCAAAAAACACCAATAACCCTGCTAAAACGCTTAAAAACAGTGAAAAACCGTCAAAAAACACCAATAACCCTGCTAAAACGCTTAAAAACAGTGAAAAACCGTCAAAAAACACCAATAACCCTGCTAAAACGCTTAAAAACAGTGAAAAACCGTCAAAAAACACCAATAACCCTGCTAAAACGCTTAAAAACAGTGAAAAACCGTCAAAAAACACCAATAACCCTGCTAAAACGCTTAAAAACAGTGAAAAACCGTCAAAAAACACCAATAACCCTGCTAAAACGCTTAAAAACAGTGAAAAACCGTCAAAAAACACCAATAACCCTGCTAAAACGCTTAAAAACAGTGAAAAACCGTCAAAAAACACCAATAACCCTGCTAAAACGCTTAAAAACAGTGAAAAACCGTCAAAAAACACCAATAACCCTGCTAAAACGCTTAAAAACAGTGAAAAACCGTCAAAAAACACCAATAACCCTGCTAAAACGCTTAAAAACAGTGAAAAACCGTCAAAAAACACCAATAACCCTGCTAAAACGCTTAAAAACAGTGAAAAACCGTCAAAAAACACCAATAACCCTGCTAAAACGCTTAAAAACAGTGAAAAACCGTCAAAAAACACCAATAACCCTGCTAAAACGCTTAAAAACAGTGAAAAACCGTCAAAAAACACCAATAACCCTGCTAAAACGCTTAAAAACAGTGAAAAACCGTCAAAAAACACCAATAACCCTGCTAAAACGCTTAAAAACAGTGAAAAACCGTCAAAAAACACCAATAACCCTGCTAAAACGCTTAAAAACAGTGAAAAACCGTCAAAAAACACCAATAACCCTGCTAAAACGCTTAAAAACAGTGAAAAACCGTCAAAAAACACCAATAACCCTGCTAAAACGCTTAAAAACAGTGAAAAACCGTCAAAAAACACCAATAACCCTGCTAAAACGCTTAAAAACAGTGAAAAACCGTCAAAAAACACCAATAACCCTGCTAAAACGCTTAAAAACAGTAAAAAACAGTCAAAAAACACCAATAACCCTGCTAAAACGCTTAAAAACAGTGAAAAACCGTCAAAAAACACCAATAACCCTGCTAAAACGCTTAAAAACAGTGAAAAACCGTCAAAAAACACCAATAACCCTGCTAAAACGCTTAAAAACAGTGAAAAACCGTCAAAAAACACCAATAACCCTGCTAAAACGCTTAAAAACAGTGAAAAACCGTCAAAAAACACCAATAACCCTGCTAAAACGCTTAAAAACAGTGAAAAACCGTCAAAAAACACCAATAACCCTGCTAAAACGCTTAAAAACAGTGAAAAACCGTCAAAAAACACCAATAACCCTGCTAAAACGCTTAAAAACAGTGAAAAACCGTCAAAAAACACCAATAACCCTGCTAAAACGCTTAAAAACAGTGAAAAACCGTCAAAAAACACCAATAACCCTGCTAAAACGCTTAAAAACAGTGAAAAACCGTCAAAAAACACCAATAACCCTGCTAAAACGCTTAAAAACAGTGAAAAACCGTCAAAAAACACCAATAACCCTGCTAAAACGCTTAAAAACAGTGAAAAACCGTCAAAAAACACCAATAACACTGCTAAAACGCTTAAAAACAGTGAAAAACCGTCAAAAAACACCAATAACCCTGCTAAAACGCTTAAAAACAGTGAAAAACCGTCAAAAAACACCAATAACCCTGCTAAAACGCTTAAAAACAGTGAAAAACCGTCAAAAAACACCAATAACCCTGCTAAAACGCTTAAAAACAGTGAAAAACCGTCAAAAAACACCAATAACCCTGCTAAAACGCTTAAAAACAGTGAAAAACCGTCAAAAAACACCAATAACCCTGCTAAAACGCTTAAAAACAGTGAAAAACCGTCAAAAAACACCAATAACCCTGCTAAAACGCTTAAAAACAGTGAAAAACCGTCAAAAAACACCAATAACCCTGCTAAAACGCTTAAAAACAGTGAAAAACCGTCAAAAAACACCAATAACCCTGCTAAAACGCTTAAAAACAGTGAAAAACCGTCAAAAAACACCAATAACCCTGCTAAAACGCTTAAAAACAGTGAAAAACCGTCAAAAAACACCAATAACCCTGCTAAAACGCTTAAAAACAGTGAAAAACCGTCAAAAAACACCAATAACCCTGCTAAAACGCTTAAAAACAGTGAAAAACCGTCAAAAAACACCAATAACCCTGCTAAAACGCTTAAAAACAGTGAAAAACCGTCAAAAAACACCAATAACCCTGCTAAAACGCTTAAAAACAGTGAAAAACCGTCAAAAAACACCAATAACCCTGCTAAAACGCTTAAAAACAGTGAAAAACCGTCAAAAAACACCAATAACCCTGCTAAAACGCTTAAAAACAGTGAAAAACCGTCAAAAAACACCAATAACCCTGCTAAAACGCTTAAAAACAGTGAAAAACCGTCAAAAAACACCAATAACCCTGCTAAAACGCTTAAAAACAGTGAAAAACCGTCAAAAAACACCAATAACCCTGCTAAAACGCTTAAAAACAGTGAAAAACCGTCAAAAAACACCAATAACCCTGCTAAAACGCTTAAAAACAGTGAAAAACCGTCAAAAAACACCAATAACCCTGCTAAAACGCTTAAAAACAGTGAAAAACCGTCAAAAAACACCAATAACCCTGCTAAAACGCTTAAAAACAGTGAAAAACCGTCAAAAAACACCAATAACCCTGCTAAAACGCTTAAAAACAGTGAAAAACCGTCAAAAAACACCAATAACCCTGCTAAAACGCTTAAAAACAGTGAAAAACCGTCAAAAAACACCAATAACCCTGCTAAAACGCTTAAAAACAGTGAAAAACCGTCAAAAAACACCAATAACCCTGCTAAAACGCTTAAAAACAGTGAAAAACCGTCAAAAAACACCAATAACCCTGCTAAAACGCTTAAAAACAGTGAAAAACCGTCAAAAAACACCAATAACCCTGCTAAAACGCTTAAAAACAGTGAAAAACCGTCAAAAAACACCAATAACCCTGCTAAAACGCTTAAAAACAGTGAAAAACCGTC
>NW_027556547.1:0-32138 GCF_964204865.1 Styela clava
GACGGTTTTTCACTGTTTATAAGCGTTTTAGCAGGGTTATTGGTGTTTTTTGACGGTTTTTCACTGTTTTTAAGCGTTTTAGCAGGGTTATTGGTGTTTTTTGACGGTTTTTCACTGTTTTTAAGCGTTTTTGCAGGGTTATTGGTGTTTTTTGACGGTTTTTCACTGTTTTTAAGCGTTTTAGCAGGGTTATTGGTGTTTTTTGACGGTTTTTCACTGTTTTTAAGCGTTTTAGCAGGGTTATTGGTGTTTTTTGACGGTTTTTCACTGTTTTTAAGCGTTTTAGCAGGGTTATTGGTGTTTTTTGACGGTTTTTCACTGTTTTTAAGCGTTTTAGCAGGGTTATTGGTGTTTTTTGACGGTTTTTCACTGTTTTTAAGCGTTTTAGCAGGGTTATTGGTGTTTTTTGACGGTTTTTCACTGTTTTTAAGCGTTTTAGCAGGGTTATTGGTGTTTTTGACGGTTTTTCACTGTTTTTAAGCGTTTTAGCAGGGTTATTGGTGTTTTTTGACGGTTTTTCACTGTTTTTAAGCGTTTTAGCAGGGTTATTGGTGTTTTTTGACGGTTTTTCACTGTTTTTAAGCGTTTTAGCAGGGTTATTGGTGTTTTTTGACGGTTTTTCACTGTTTTTAAGCGTTTTAGCAGGGTTATTGGTGTTTTTTGACGGTTTTTCACTGTTTTTAAGCGTTTTAGCAGGGTTATTGGTGTTTTTTGACGGATTTTCACTGTTTTTAAGCGTTTTAGCAGGGTTATTGGTGTTTTTTGACGGTTTTTCACTGTTTTTAAGCGTTTTAGCAGGGTTATTGGTGTTTTTTGACGGTTTTTCACTGTTTTTAAGCGTTTTAGCAGGGTTATTGGTGTTTTTTGACGGTTTTTCACTGTTTTTAAGCGTTTTAGCAGGGTTATTGGTGTTTTTTGACGGTTTTTCACTGTTTTTAAGCGTTTTAGCAGGGTTTTTGGTGTTTTTTGACGGTTTTTCACTGTTTTTAAGCGTTTTAGCAGGGTTTTTGGTGTTTTTTGACGGTTTTTCACTGTTTTTAAGCGTTTTAGCAGGGTTATTGGTGTTTTTTGACGGTTTTTCACTGTTTTTAAGCGTTTTAGCAGGGTTATTGGTGTTTTTTGACGGTTTTTCACTGTTTTTAAGCGTTTTAGCAGGGTTATTGGTGTTTTTTGACGGTTTTTCACTGTTTTTAAGCGTTTTAGCAGGGTTATTGGTGTTTTTTGACGGTTTTTCACTGTTTTTAAGCGTTTTAGCCGGGTTATTGGTGTTTTTTGACGGTTTTTCACTGTTTTTAAGCGTTTCAGCAGGGTTATTGGTGTTTTTTGACGGTTTTTCACTGTTTTTAAGCGTTTTAGCAGGGTTATTGGTGTTTTTTGACGGTTTTTCACTGTTTTTGAGCGTTTTAGCAGGGTTATTGGTGTTTTTTGACGGTTTTTCACTGTTTTTAAGCGTTTTATCAGGGTTATTGGTGTTTTTTGACGGTTTTTCACTGTTTTTAAGCGTTTTATCAGGGTTATTGGTGTTTTTTGACGGTTTTTCACTGTTTTTAAGCGTTTTAGCAGGGTTATTGGTGTTTTTCGACGGTTTTTCACTGTTTTTAAGCGTTTTAGCAGGGTTATTGGTGTTTTTTGACGGTTTTTCACTGTTTTTAAGCGTTTTTGCAGGGTTATTGGTGTTTTTTGACGGTTTTTCACTGTTTTTAAGCGTTTTAGCAGGGTTATTGGTGTTTTTTGACGGTTTTTCACTGTTTTTAAGCGTTTTAGCAGGGTTATTGGTGTTTTTTGACGGTTTTTCACTGTTTTTAAGCGTTTTAGCAGGGTTATTGGTGTTTTTTGACGGTTTTTCACTGTTTTTAAGCGTTATAGCAAGGTTATTGGTGTTTTTTGACGGTTTTTCACTGTTTTTAAGCGTTTTAGCAGGGTTATTGGTGTTTTTTGACGGTTTTTCACTGTTTTTAAGCGTTTTAGCAGGGTTATTGGTTTTTTTTGACGGTTTTTCACTGTTTTTAAGCGTTTTAGCAGGGTTATTGGTGTTTTTTGACGGTTTTTCACTGTTTTAGCAGGGTTATTGGTGTTTTTTGACGGTTTTTCACTGTTTTTAAGCGTTTTAGCAGGGTTATTGGTGTTTTTTGACGGTTTTTAACTGTTTTTAAGCGTTTTAGCAGGGTTATTGGTGTTTTTTGACGGTTTTTCACTGTTTTTAAGCGTTTTAGCAGGGTTATTGGTGTTTTTTGACGGTTTTTCACTGTTTTCAAGCGTTTTAGCAGGGTTATTGGTGTTTTTTGACGGTTTTTCACTGTTTTTAAGCGTTTTAGCAGGGTTATTGGTGTTTTTTGACGGTTTTTCACTGTTTTTAAGCGTTTTAGCAGGGTTATTGGTGTTTTTTGACGGTTTTTCACTGTTTTTAAGCGTTTTAGCAGGGTTATTGGTGTTTTTCGACGGTTTTTCACTGTTTTTATGCGTTTTAGCAGGGTTATTGGTGTTTTTTGACGGTTTTTCACTGTTTTTGAGCGTTTTAGCAGGGTTATTGGTGTTTTTTGACGGTTTTTCACTGTTTTTAAGCGTTTTATCAGGGTTATTGGTGTTTTTTGACGGTTTTTCACTGTTTATAAGCGTTTTAGCAGGGTTATTGGTGTTTTTTGACGGTTTTTCACTGTTTTTAAGCGTTTTAGCAGGGTTATTGGTGTTTTTTGACGGTTTTTCACTGTTTTTAAGCGTTTTTGCAGGGTTATTGGTGTTTTTTGACGGTTTTTCACTGTTTTTAAGCGTTTTAGCAGGGTTATTGGTGTTTTTTGACGGTTTTTCACTGTTTTTAAGCGTTTTAGCAGGGTTATTGGTGTTTTTTGACGGTTTTTCACTGTTTTTAAGCGTTTTAGCAGGGTTATTGGTGTTTTTTGACGGTTTTTCACTGTTTTTAAGCGTTTTAGCAGGGTTATTGGTGTTTTTTGACGGTTTTTCACTGTTTTTAAGCGTTTTTGCAGGGTTATTGGTGTTTTTTGACGGTTTTTCACTGTTTTTAAGCGTTTTAGCAGGGTTATTGGTGTTTTTTGACGGTTTTTCACTGTTTTTAAGCGTTTTAGCAGGGTTATTGGTGTTTTTTGACGGTTTTTCACTGTTTTTAAGCGTTTTAGCAGGGTTATTGGTGTTTTTTGACGGTTTTTCACTGTTTTTAAGCGTTTAGCAAGGTTATTGGTGTTTTTTGACGGTTTTTCACTGTTTTTAAGCTTTTTAGCAGGGTTATTGGTGTTTTTTGACGGTTTTTCACTGTTTTTAAGCGTTTTAGCAGGGTTATTGGTGTTTTTTGACGGTTTTTCACTGTTTTTAAGCGTTTTAGCAGGGTTATTGGTGTTTTTTGACGGTTTTTCACTGTTTTTAAGCGTTTTAGCAGGGTTATTGGTGTTTTTTGACGGTTTTTCACTGTTTTTAAGCGTTTTAGCAGGGTTATTGGTGTTTTTTGACGGGTTTTCACTGTTTTTAAGCGTTTTAGCAGGGTTATTGGTGTTTTTTGACGGTTTTTCACTGTTTTTAAGCGTTTTAGCAGGGTTATTGGTGTTTTTTGACGGATTTTCACTGTTTTTAAGCGTTTTAGCAGGGTTATTGGTGTTTTTTGACGGTTTTTCACTGTTTTTAAGCGTTTTAGCAGGGTTATTGGTGTTTTTTGACGGTTTTTCACTGTTTTTAAGCGTTTTAGCAGGGTTATTGGTGTTTTTTGACGGTTTTTCACTGTTTTTAAGCGTTTTAGCAGGGTTATTGGTGTTTTTTGACGGTTTTTCACTGTTTTTAAGCGTTTTAGCAGGGTTTTTGGTGTTTTTTGACGGTTTTTCACTGTTTTTAAGCGTTTTAGCAGTGTTTTTGGTGTTTTTTGACGGTTTTTCACTGTTTTTAAGTGTTTTAGCAGGGTTATTGGTGTTTTTTGACGGTTTTTCACTGTTTTTAAGCGTTTTAGCAGGGTTATTGGTGTTTTTTGACGGTTTTTCACTGTTTTTAAGCGTTTTAGCAGGGTTATTGGTGTTTTTTGACGGTTTTTCACTGTTTTTAAGCGTTTTAGCAGGGTTATTGGTGTTTTTTGACGGGTTTTCACTGTTTTTAAGCGTTTTAGCAAGGTTATTGGTGTTTTTTGACGGTTTTTCACTGTTTTTAAGCGTTTTAGCAGGGTTATTGGTGTTTTTTGACGGTTTTTCACTGTTTTTGAGCGTTTTAGCAGGGTTATTGGTGTTTTTTGACGGTTTTTCACTGTTTTTAAGCGTTTTATCAGGGTTATTGGTGTTTTTTGACGGTTTTTCACTGTTTTTAAGCGTTTTATCATGGTTATTGGTGGTTTTTTGACGGTTTTTCACTGTTTATAAGCGTTTTAGCAGGGTTATTGGTGTTTTTTGACGGTTTTTCACTGTTTTTAAGCGTTTTAGCAGGGTTATTGGTGTTTTTTGACGGTTTTTCACTGTTTTTAAGCGTTTTTGCAGGGTTATTGGTGTTTTTTGACGGTTTTTCACTGTTTTTAAGCGTTTTAGCAGGGTTATTGGTGTTTTTTGACGGTTTTTCACTGTTTTTAAGCGTTTTAGCAGGGTTATTGGTGTTTTTTGACGGTTTTTCACTGTTTTTAAGCGTTTTAGCAGGGTTATTGGTGTTTTTTGACGGTTTTTCACTGTTTTTAAGCGTTTTAGCAAGGTTATTGGTGTTTTTTGACGGTTTTTCACTGTTTTTAAGCTTTTTAGCAGGGTTATTGGTGTTTTTTGACGGTTTTTCACTGTTTTTAAGCGTTTTAGCAGGGTTATTGGTGTTTTTTGACGGTTTTTCACTGTTTTTAAGCGTTTTAGCAGGGTTATTGGTGTTTTTTGACGGTTTTTCACTGTTTTTAAGCGTTTTAGCAGGGTTATTGGTGTTTTTTGACGGTTTTTCACTGTTTTTAAGCGTTTTAGCAGGGTTATTGGTGTTTTTTGACGGTTTTTCACTGTTTTTAAGCGTTTTAGCAGGGTTATTGGTGTTTTTTGACGGTTTTTCACTGATTTTAAGCGTTTTAGCAGGGTTATTGGTGTTTTTTGACGGATTTTCACTGTTTTTAAGCGTTTTAGCAGGGTTATTGGTGTTTTTTGACGGTTTTTCACTGTTTTTAAGCGTTTTAGCAGGGTTATTGGTGTTTTTTGACGGTTTTTCACTGTTTTTAAGCGTTTTAGCAGGGTTATTGGTGTTTTTTGACGGTTTTTCACTGTTTTTAAGCGTTTTAGCAGGGTTATTGGTGTTTTTTGACGGTTTTTCACTGTTTTTAAGCGTTTTAGCAGGGTTTTTGGTGTTTTTTGACGGTTTTTCACTGTTTTTAAGCGTTTTAGCAGTGTTTTTGGTGTTTTTTGACGGTTTTTCACTGTTTTTAAGTGTTTTAGCAGGGTTATTGGTGTTTTTTGACGGTTTTTCACTGTTTTTAAGCGTTTTAGCAGGGTTATTGGTGTTTTTTGACGGTTTTTCACTGTTTTTAAGCGTTTTAGCAGGGTTGTGTTTTTTGACGGTTTTTCACTGTTTTTAAGCGTTTTAGCAGGGTTATTGGTGTTTTTTGACGGTTTTTCACTGTTTTTAAGCGTTTTAGCAAGGTTATTGGTGTTTTTTGACGGTTTTTCACTGTTTTTAAGCGTTTTAGCAGGGTTATTGGTGTTTTTTGACGGTTTTTCACTGTTTTTAAGCGTTTTAGCAGAGTTATTGGTGTTTTTTGACGGTTTTTCACTGTTTTTAAGCATTTTAGCAGGGTTATTGGTGTTTTTGACGGTTTTTCACTGTTTTTAAGCGTTTTAGCAGGGTTATTGGTGTTTTTTGACGGTTTTTCACTGTTTTTAAGCGTTTTAGCAGGGTTATTGGTGTTTTTTGACGGGTTTTCACTGTTTTTAAGCGTTTTAGCAGGGTTATTGGTGTTTTTTGACGGTTTTTCACTGTTTTTAAGCGTTTTAGCAGGGTTATTGGTATTTTTTGACGGTTTTTTCACTGTTTTTAAGCGTTTTAGCAGGGTTATTGGTGTTTTTTGACGGTTTTTCACTGTTTTTAAGCGTTTTAGCAGGGTTATTGGTGTTTTTTGACGGTTTTTCACTGTTTTTAAGCGTTTTAGCAGGGTTATTGGTGTTTTTTGACGGTTTTTCACTGTTTTTAAGCGTTTTAGCAGGGTTATTGGTGTTTTTCGACGGTTTTTCACTGTTTTTAAGCGTTTTAGCCGGGTTATTGGTGTTTTTTGACGGTTTTTCACTGTTTTTAAGCGTTTCAGCAGGGTTATTGGTGTTTTTTGACGGTTTTTCACTGTTTTTAAGCGTTTTAGCAGGGTTATTGGTGTTTTTTGACGGTTTTTCACTGTTTTTGAGCGTTTTAGCAGGGTTATTGGTGTTTTTTGACGGTTTTTCACTGTTTTTAAGCGTTTTATCAGGGTTATTGGTGTTTTTTGACGGTTTTTCACTGTTTTTAAGCGTTTTATCAGGGTTATTGGTGTTTTTTGACGGTTTGACGGTTTTTCACTGTTTTTAAGCGTTTTTGCAGGGTTATTGGTGTTTTTTGACGGTTTTCCACTGTTTTTAAGCGTTTTAGCAGGGTTATTGGTGTTTTTTGACGGTTTTTCACTGTTTTTAAGCGTTTTAGCAGGGTTATTGGTGTTTTTTGACGGTTTTTCACTGTTTTTAAGCGTTTTAGCAAGGTTATTGGTGTTTTTTGACGGTTTTTCACTGTTTTTAAGCTTTTTAGCAGGGTTATTGGTGTTTTTTGACGGTTTTTCACTGTTTACTGTTTTTAAACGTTTTAGCAGGGTTATTGGTGTTTTTTGACGGTTTTTCACTGTTTTTAAGCGTTTTAGCAGGGTTATTGGTGTTTTTTGACGGTTTTTCACTGTTTTTAAGCGTTTTCAGCAGGGTTATTGGTGTTTTTTGACGGTTTTTCACTGTTTTTAAGCGTTTTAGCAGGGTTATTGGTGTTTTTTGACGGTTTTTCACTGTTTTTGAGCGTTTTAGCAGGGTTATTGGTGTTTTTTGACGGTTTTTCACTGTTTTTAAGCGTTTTATCAGGGTTATTGGTGTTTTTTTGACGGTTTTTCACTGTTTTTAAGCGTTTTATCAGGGTTATTGGTGTTTTTTGACGGTTTTTCACTGTTTTTAAGCGTTTTTGCAGGGTTATTGGTGTTTTTTGACGGTTTTTCACTGTTTTTAAGCGTTTTAGCAGGGTTATTGGTGTTTTTTGACGGTTTTCCACTGTTTTTAAGCGTTTTAGCAGGGTTATTGGTGTTTTTGACGGTTTTTCACTGTTTTTAAGCGTTTTAGCAGGGTTATTGGTGTTTTTTGACGGTTTTTCACTGTTTTTAAGCGTTTTAGCAAGGTTATTGGTGTTTTTTGACGGTTTTTTCACTGTTTTTAAGCTTTTTAGCAGGGTTATTGGTGTTTTTTGACGGTTTTTCACTGTTTTTAAACGTTTTAGCAGGGTTATTGGTGTTTTTTGACGGTTTTCACTGTTTTTAAGCGTTTTAGCAGGGTTATTGGTGTTTTTTGACGGTTTTTCACTGTTTTTGAGCGTTTTAGCAGGGTTATTGGTGTTTTTTGACGGTTTTTCACTGTTTTAGCAGGGTTATTGGTGTTTTTTGACTGTTTTTGAGCGTTTTAGCAGGGTTATTGGTGTTTTTTGACGGTTTTTCACTGTTTTTAAACGTTTAAGCAGGGTTATTGGTGTTTTTTGACGGTTTTTCACTGTTTTAGCAGGGTTATTGGTGTTTTTTCACAGTTTTTGAGCGTTTTAGCAGGGTTATTGGTGTTTTTTGACGGTTTTTCACTGTTTTTAAACGTTTTAGCAGGGTTATTGGTGTTTTTTGACGGTTTTTCACTGTTTTTAAGCGTTTTAGCAGGGTTATTGGTGTTTTTTGACGGTTTTTCACTGTTTTTGAGCGTTTTAGCAGGGTTATTGGTGTTTTTTGACGGTTTTTCACTGTTTTAGCAGGGTTATTGGTGTTTTTGACGGTTTTTCACTGTTTTTAAGCGTTTTAGCAGGGTTATTGGTGTTTTTGACGGTTTTTCACTGTTTTTAAACGTTTTAGCAGGGTTATTGGTGTTTTTTGACGGTTTTTCACTGTTTTAGCAGGGTTATTGGTGTTTTTTGACGGTTTTTCACTGTTTTAAGCGTTTTAGCAGGGTTATTGGTGTTTTTTGACGGTTTTTCACTGTTCTTAAGCGTTTAGCAGGGTTATTGGTGTTTTTTGACGGTTTTTCACTGTTTTTAAGCGTTTTAGCAGGGTTATTGGTGTTTTTTGACGGTTTTTCACTGTTTTTAAGCGTTTTAGCAGGGTTATTGGTGTTTTTTGACGGTTTTTCACTGTTTTTAAGCGTTTTAGCAGGGTTATTGGTGTTTTTTGATGGTTTTTCACTGTTTTTAAGCGTTTTAGCAGGGTTATTGGTGTTTTTTGACGGTTTTTCACTGTTTTTAAGCGTTTTAGCAGGGTTATTGGTGTTTTTTGACGGTTTTTCACTGTTTTTAAGCGTTTTAGCAGGGTTATTGGTGTTTTTTGACGGTTTTTCACTGTTTTTAAGCGTTATAGCAAGGTTATTGGTGTTTTTTGACGGTTTTTCACTGTTTTTAAGCGTTTTAGCAGGGTTATTGGTGTTTTTTGACGGTTTTTCACTGTTTTTAAGCGTTTTAGCAGGGTTATTGGTGTTTTTTGACGGTTTTTCACTGTTTTTAAGCGTTTTAGCAGGGTTATTGGTGTTTTTTGACGGTTTTTCACTGTTTTTAAGCGTTTTAGCAGGGTTATTGGTGTTTTTTGACGGTTTTTCACTGTTTTTAAGCGTTTTAGCAGGGTTATTGGTGTTTTTTGACGGTTTTTCACTGTTTTTAAGCGTTTTAGCAGGGTTATTGGTGTTTTTTGACGGTTTTTCACTGTTTTTAAGCGTTTTAGCAGGGTTATTGGTGTTTTTCGACGGTTTTTCACTGTTTTTAAGCGTTTTAGCAGGGTTATTGGTGTTTTTTGACGGTTTTTCACTGTTTTTGAGCGTTTTAGCAGGGTTATTGGTGTTTTTTGACGGTTTTTTCACTGTTTTTAAGCGTTTTATCAGGGTTATTGGTGTTTTTTGACGGTTTTTCACTGTTTTTAAGCGTTTTATCATGGTTATTGGTGTTTTTTGACGGTTTTTCACTGTTTATAAGCGTTTTAGCAGGGTTATTGGTGTTTTTTGACGGTTTTTCACTGTTTTTAAGCGTTTTAGCAGGGTTATTGGTGTTTTTTGACGGTTTTTCACTGTTTTTAAGCGTTTTTGCAGGGTTATTGGTGTTTTTTGACGGTTTTTCACTGTTTTTAAGCGTTTTAGCAGGGTTATTGGTGTTTTTTGACGGTTTTTCACTGTTTTTAAGCGTTTTAGCAGGGTTATTGGTGTTTTTTGACGGTTTTTCACTGTTTTTAAGCGTTTTAGCAGGGTTATTGGTGTTTTTTGACGGTTTTTCACTGTTTTTAAGCGTTTTAGCAAGGTTATTGGTGTTTTTTGACGGTTTTTCACTGTTTTTAAGCGTTTTAGCAGGGTTATTGGTGTTTTTTGACGGTTTTTCACTGTTTTAAGCGTTTTAGCAGGGTTTTTGGTGTTTTTTGACGGTTTTCACTGTTTTTAAGCGTTTTAGCAGTGTTTTTGGTGTTTTTTGACGGTTTTTCACTGTTTTTAAGTGTTTTAGCAGGGTTATTGGTGTTTTTTGACGGTTTTTCACTGTTTTTAAGCGTTTTAGCAGGGTTATTGGTGTTTTTTGACGGTTTTTCACTGTTTTTAAGCGTTTTAGCAGGGTTATTGGTGTTTTTTGACGGTTTTTCACTGTTTTTAAGCGTTTTAGCAGGGTTATTGGTGTTTTTTGACGGTTTTTCACTGTTTTTAAGCGTTTTAGCAAGGTTATTGGTGTTTTTTGACGGTTTTTCACTGTTTTTAAGCGTTTTAGCAGGGTTATTGGTGTTTTTTGACGGTTTTTCACTGTTTTTAAGCGTTTTAGCAGAGTTATTGGTGTTTTTTGACGGTTTTTCACTGTTTTTAAGCATTTTAGCAGGGTTATTGGTGTTTTTTGACGGTTTTTCACTGTTTTTAAGCGTTTTAGCAGGGTTATTGGTGTTTTTTGACGGTTTTTCACTGTTTTTAAGCGTTTTAGCAGGGTTATTGGTGTTTTTTGACGGGTTTTCACTGTTTTTAAGCGTTTTAGCAGGGTTATTGGTGTTTTTTGACGGTTTTTCACTGTTTTTAAGCGTTTTAGCAGGGTTATTGGTATTTTTTGACGGTTTTTCACTGTTTTTAAGCGTTTTAGCAGGGTTATTGGTGTTTTTTGACGGTTTTTCACTGTTTTTAAGCGTTTAGCAGGGTTATTGGTGTTTTTGACGGTTTTTCACTGTTTTTAAGCGTTTTAGCAGGGTTATTGGTGTTTTTTGACGGTTTTTCACTGTTTTTAAGCGTTTTAGCAGGGTTATTGGTGTTTTTCGACGGTTTTTCACTGTTTTTAAGCGTTTTAGCCGGGTTATTGGTGTTTTTTGACGGTTTTTCACTGTTTTTAAGCGTTTCAGCAGGGTTATTGGTGTTTTTTGACGGTTTTTCACTGTTTTTAAGCGTTTTAGCAGGGTTATTGGTGTTTTTTGACGGTTTTTCACTGTTTTTGAGCGTTTTAGCAGGGTTATTGGTGTTTTTTGACGGTTTTTCACTGTTTTTAAGCGTTTTTATCAGGGTTATTGGTGTTTTTTGACGGTTTTTCACTGTTTTTAAGCGTTTTATCAGGGTTATTGGTGTTTTTTGACGGTTTTTCACTGTTTTTAAGCGTTTTTGCAGGGTTATTGGTGTTTTTTGACGGTTTTCCACTGTTTTTAAGCGTTTTAGCAGGGTTATTGGTGTTTTTTGACGGTTTTTCACTGTTTTTAAGCGTTTTAGCAGGGTTATTGGTGTTTTTTGACGGTTTTTCACTGTTTTTAAGCGTTTTAGCAAGTTTATTGGTGTTTTTTGACGGTTTTTCACTGTTTTTAAGCTTTTTAGCAGGGTTATTGGTGTTTTTTGACGGTTTTTCACTGTTTACTGTTTTTAAACGTTTTAGCAGGGTTATTGGTGTTTTTTGACGGTTTTTCACTGTTTTTAAGCGTTTTAGCAGGGTTATTGGTGTTTTTTGACGGTTTTTCACTGTTTTTAAGCGTTTCAGCAGGGTTATTGGTGTTTTTTGACGGTTTTTCACTGTTTTTAAGCGTTTTAGCAGGGTTATTGGTGTTTTTTGACGGTTTTTCACTGTTTTTGAGCGTTTTAGCAGGGTTATTGGTGTTTTTTGACGGTTTTTCACTGTTTTTAAGCGTTTTATCAGGGTTATTGGTGTTTTTTGACGGTTTTTCACTGTTTTTAAGCGTTTTATCAGGGTTATTGGTGTTTTTTGACGGTTTTTCACTGTTTTTAAGCGTTTTTGCAGGGTTATTGGTGTTTTTTGACGGTTTTTCACTGTTTTTAAGCGTTTTAGCAGGGTTATTGGTGTTTTTTGACGGTTTTCCACTGTTTTTAAGCGTTTTAGCAGGGTTATTGGTGTTTTTTGACGGTTTTTCACTGTTTTTAAGCGTTTTAGCAGGGTTATTGGTGTTTTTTGACGGTTTTTCACTGTTTTTAAGCGTTTTAGCAAGGTTATTGGTGTTTTTTGACGGTTTTTCACTGTTTTTAAGCTTTTTAGCAGGGTTATTGGTGTTTTTTGACGGTTTTTCACTGTTTTTAAACGTTTTAGCAGGGTTATTGGTGTTTTTTGACGGTTTTTCACTGTTTTTAAGCGTTTTAGCAGGGTTATTGGTGTTTTTTGACGGTTTTTCACTGTTTTTGAGCGTTTTAGCAGGGTTATTGGTGTTTTTTGACGGTTTTTCACTGTTTTAGCAGGGTTATTGGTGTTTTTTGACTGTTTTTGAGCGTTTTAGCAGGGTTATTGGTGTTTTTTGACGGTTTTTCACTGTTTTTAAACGTTTAAGCAGGGTTATTGGTGTTTTTTGACGGTTTTTCACTGTTTTAGCAGGGTTATTGGTGTTTTTTCACTGTTTTTGAGCGTTTTAGCAGGGTTATTGGTGTTTTTTGACGGTTTTTCACTGTTTTTAAACGTTTTAGCAGGGTTATTGGTGTTTTTTGACGGTTTTTCACTGTTTTTAAGCGTTTTAGCAGGGTTATTGGTGTTTTTTGACGGTTTTTCACTGTTTTTGAGCGTTTTAGCAGGGTTATTGGTGTTTTTTGACGGTTTTTCACTGTTTTAGCAGGGTTATTGGTGTTTTTTGACGGTTTTTCACTGTTTTTAAGCGTTTTAGCAGGGTTATTGGTGTTTTTTGACGGTTTTTCACTGTTTTTAAACGTTTTAGCAGGGTTATTGGTGTTTTTTGACGGTTTTTCACTGTTTTAGCAGGGTTATTGGTGTTTTTTGACGGTTTTTCACTGTTTTTAAGCGTTTTAGCAGGGTTATTGGTGTTTTTTGACGGTTTTTCACTGTTCTTAAGCGTTTTAGCAGGGTTATTGGTGTTTTTTGACGGTTTTTCACTGTTTTTAAGCGTTTTAGCAGGGTTATTGGTGTTTTTTGACGGTTTTTCACTGTTTTTAAGCGTTTTAGCAGGGTTATTGGTGTTTTTTGACGGTTTTTCACTGTTTTTAAGCGTTTTAGCAGGGTTATTGGTGTTTTTTGATGGTTTTTCACTGTTTTTAAGCGTTTTAGCAGGGTTATTGGTGTTTTTTGACGGTTTTTCACTGTTTTTAAGCGTTTTAGCAGGGTTATTGGTGTTTTTTGACGGTTTTTCACTGTTTTTAAGCGTTTTAGCAGGGTTATTGGTGTTTTTTGACGGTTTTTCACTGTTTTTAAGCGTTATAGCAAGGTTATTGGTGTTTTTTGACGGTTTTTCACTGTTTTTAAGCGTTTTAGCAGGGTTATTGGTGTTTTTTGACGGTTTTTCACTGTTTTTAAGCGTTTTAGCAGGGTTATTGGTGTTTTTTGACGGTTTTTCACTGTTTTTAAGCGTTTTAGCAGGGTTATTGGTGTTTTTTGACGGTTTTTCACTGTTTTTAAGCGTTTTAGCAGGGTTATTGGTGTTTTTTGACGGTTTTTCACTGTTTTTAAGCGTTTTAGCAGGGTTATTGGTGTTTTTTGACGGTTTTTCACTGTTTTTAAGCGTTTTAGCAGGGTTATTGGTGTTTTTTGACGGTTTTTCACTGTTTTTAAGCGTTTTAGCAGGGTTATTGGTGTTTTTCGACGGTTTTTCACTGTTTTTAAGCGTTTTAGCAGGGTTATTGGTGTTTTTTGACGGTTTTTCACTGTTTTTGAGCGTTTTAGCAGGGTTATTGGTGTTTTTTGACGGTTTTTCACTGTTTTTAAGCGTTTTATCAGGGTTATTGGTGTTTTTTGACGGTTTTTCACTGTTTTTAAGCGTTTTATCATGGTTATTGGTGTTTTTTGACGGTTTTTCACTGTTTATAAGCGTTTTAGCAGGGTTATTGGTGTTTTTTGACGGTTTTTCACTGTTTTTAAGCGTTTTAGCAGGGTTATTGGTGTTTTTTGACGGTTTTTCACTGTTTTTAAGCGTTTTTGCAGGGTTATTGGTGTTTTTTGACGGTTTTTCACTGTTTTTAAGCGTTTTAGCAGGGTTATTGGTGTTTTTTGACGGTTTTTCACTGTTTTTAAGCGTTTTAGCAGGGTTATTGGTGTTTTTTGACGGTTTTTCACTGTTTTTAAGCGTTTTAGCAGGGTTATTGGTGTTTTTTGACGGTTTTTCACTGTTTTTAAGCGTTTTAGCAAGGTTATTGGTGTTTTTTGACGGTTTTTCACTGTTTTTAAGCTTTTTAGCAGGGTTATTGGTGTTTTTTGACGGTTTTTCACTGTTTTTAAGCGTTTTAGCAGGGTTATTGGTGTTTTTTGACGGTTTTTCACTGTTTTTAAGCGTTTTAGCAGGGTTATTGGTGTTTTTTGACGGTTTTTCACTGTTTTTAAGCGTTTTAGCAGGGTTATTGGTGTTTTTTGACGGTTTTTCACTGTTTTTAAGCGTTTTAGCAGGGTTATTGGTGTTTTTTGACGGTTTTTCACTGTTTTTAAGCGTTTTAGCAGGGTTATTGGTGTTTTTTGACGGTTTTTCACTGTTTTTAAGCGTTTTAGCAGGGTTATTGGTGTTTTTTGACGGATTTTCACTGTTTTTAAGCGTTTTAGCAGGGTTATTGGTGTTTTTTGACGGTTTTTCACTGTTTTTAAGCGTTTTAGCAGGGTTATTGGTGTTTTTTGACGGTTTTTCACTGTTTTTAAGCGTTTTAGCAGGGTTATTGGTGTTTTTTGACGGTTTTTCACTGTTTTTAAGCGTTTTAGCAGGGTTATTGGTGTTTTTTGACGGTTTTTCACTGTTTTTAAGCGTTTTAGCAGGGTTTTTGGTGTTTTTTGACGGTTTTTCACTGTTTTTAAGCGTTTTAGCAGTGTTTTTGGTGTTTTTTGACGGTTTTTCACTGTTTTTAAGCGTTTTAGCAGGGTTATTGGTGTTTTTTGACGGTTTTTTACTGTTTTTAAGCGTTTTAGCAGGGTTATTGGTGTTTTTTGACGGTTTTTCACTGTTTTTAAGCGTTTTAGCAGGGTTATTGGTGTTTTTTGACGGTTTTTCACTGTTTTTAAGCGTTTTAGCAGGGTTATTGGTGTTTTTTGACGGTTTTCACTGTTTTTAAGCGTTTTAGCAGGGTTATTGGTGTTTTTTGACGGTTTTTCACTGTTTTTAAGCGTTTTAGCAGGGTTATTGGTGTTTTTTGACGGTTTTTCACTGTTTTTAAGCATTTTAGCAGGGTTATTGGTGTTTTTTGACGGTTTTTCACTGTTTTTAAGCGTTTTAGCAGGGTTATTGGTGTTTTTTGACGGTTTTTCACTGTTTTTAAGCGTTTTAGCAGGGTTATTGGTGTTTTTTGACGGGTTTTCACTGTTTTTAAGCGTTTTAGCAGGGTTATTGGTGTTTTTTGACGGGTTTTCACTGTTTTTAAGCGTTTTAGCAGGGTTATTGGTATTTTTTGACGGTTTTTCACTGTTTTTAAGCGTTTTAGCAGGGTTATTGGTGTTTTTTGACGGTTTTTCACTGTTTTTAAGCGTTTTAGCAGGGTTATTGGTGTTTTTTGACGGTTTTTCACTGTTTTTAAGCGTTTTAGCAGGGTTATTGGTGTTTTTTGACGGTTTTTCACTGTTTTTAAGCGTTTTAGCAGGGTTATTGGTGTTTTTCGACGATTTTTCACTGTTTTTAAGCGTTTTAGCCGGGTTATTGGTGTTTTTTGACGGTTTTTCACTGTTTTTAAGCGTTTCAGCAGGGTTATTGGTGTTTTTTGACGGTTTTTCACTGTTTTTAAGCGTTTTAGCAGGGTTATTGGTGTTTTTTGACGGTTTTTCACTGTTTTTGAGCGTTTTAGCAGGGTTATTGGTGTTTTTTGACGGTTTTTCACTGTTTTAAGCGTTTTATCAGGGTTATTGGTGTTTTTTGACGGTTTTTCACTGTTTTTAAGCGTTTTATCAGGGTTATTGGTGTTTTTTGACGGTTTTTCACTGTTTTTAAGCGTTTTTGCAGGGTTATTGGTGTTTTTTGACGGTTTTTCACTGTTTTTAAGCGTTTTAGCAGGGTTATTGGTGTTTTTTGACGGTTTTCCACTGTTTTTAAGCGTTTTAGCAGGGTTATTGGTGTTTTTTGACGGCTTTTCACTGTTTTTAAGCGTTTTAGCAGGGTTATTGGTGTTTTTTGACGGTTTTTCACTGTTTTTAAGCGTTTTAGCAAGGTTATTGGTGTTTTTTGACGGTTTTTCACTGTTTTTAAGCTTTTTAGCAGGGTTATTGGTGTTTTCTGACGGTTTTTCACTGTTTTTAAACGTTTTAGCAGGGTTATTGGTGTTTTTTGACGGTTTTTCACTGTTTTTAAGCGTTTTAGCAGGGTTATTGGTGTTTTTTGACGGTTTTTCACTGTTTTTGAGCGTTTTAGCAGGGTTATTGGTGTTTTTTGACGGTTTTTCACTGTTTTAGCAGGGTTATTGGTGTTTTTTGACGGTTTTTCACTGTTTTTAAGCGTTTTAGCAGGGTTATTGGTGTTTTTTGACGGTTTTTCACTGTTTTTAAGCGTTTTAGCAGGGTTATTGGTGTTTTTTGACGGTTTTTCACTGTTTTAGCAGGGTTATTGGTGTTTTTTGACGGTTTTTCACTGTTTTTAAGCGTTTTAGCAGGGTTATTGGTGTTTTTTGACGGTTTTTCACTGTTTTTAAGCGTTTTAGCAGGGTTATTGGTGTTTTTTGACGGTTTTTCACTGTTTTTAAGCGTTTTAGCAGGGTTATTGGTGTTTTTTGACGGTTTTTCACTGTTTTTAAGCGTTTTAGCAGGGTTATTGGTGTTTTTTGACGGTTTTTCACTGTTTTTAAGCGTTTTAGCAGGGTTATTGGTGTTTTTTGATGGTTTTTCACTGTTTTTAAGCGTTTTATCAGGGTTATTGGTGTTTTTCGACGGTTTTTCACTGTTTTTAAGCGTTTTAGCCGGGTTATTGGTGTTTTTTGACGGTTTTTCACTGTTTTTAAGCGTTTCAGCAGGGTTATTGGTGTTTTTTGACGGTTTTTCACTGTTTTTAAGCGTTTTAGCAGGGTTATTGGTGTTTTTTGACGGTTTTTCACTGTTTTTGAGCGTTTTAGCAGGGTTATTGGTGTTTTTTGACGGTTTTTCACTGTTTTTAAGCGTTTTAGCAGGGTTATTGGTGTTTTTTGACGGTTTTCCACTGTTTTTAAGCGTTTTAGCAGGGTTATTGGTGTTTTTTGACGGTTTTTCACTGTTTTTAAGCGTTTTAGCAGGGTTATTGGTGTTTTTTGACGGTTTTTCACTGTTTTTAAGCGTTTTAGCAAGGTTATTGGTGTTTTTTGACGGTTTTTCACTGTTTTTAAGCTTTTTAGCAGGGTTATTGGTGTTTTTTGACGGTTTTTCACTGTTTTTAAACGTTTTAGCAGGGTTATTGGTGTTTTTTGACGGTTTTTCACTGTTTTTAAGCGTTTTAGCAGGGTTATTGGTGTTTTTTGACGGTTTTTCACTGTTTTTGAGCGTTTTAGCAGGGTTATTGGTGTTTTTTGACGGTTTTTCACTGTTTTAGCAGGGTTATTGGTGTTTTTTGACGGTTTTTCACTGTTTTTAAGCGTTTTAGCAGGGTTATTGGTGTTTTTTGACGGTTTTTCACTGTTTTTAAGCGTTTTAGCAGGGTTATTGGTGGTTTTTGACGGTTTTTCACTGTTTTAGCAGGGTTATTGGTGTTTTTTGACGGTTTTTAAATGTTTTTAAGCGTTTTAGCAGGGTTATTGGTGTTTTTTGACGGTTTTTCACTGTTTTTAAGCGTTTTAGCAGGGTTATTGGTGTTTTTTGACGGTTTTTCAATGTTTTTAAGCGTTTTAGCAGGGTTATTGGTGTTTTTTGACGGTTTTTCACTGTTTTTAAGCGTTTTAGCAGGGTTATTGGTGTTTTTTGACGGTTTTTCACTGTTTTTAAGCGTTTTAGCAGGGTTATTGGTGTTTTTTGATGGTTTTTCACTGTTTTTAAGCGTTTTATCAGGGTTATTGGTGTTTTTCGACGGTTTTTCACTGTTTTTAAGCGTTTTAGCCGGGTTATTGGTGTTTTTTGACGGTTTTTCACTGTTTTTAAGCGTTTCAGCAGGGTTATTGGTGTTTTTTGACGGTTTTTCACTGTTTTTAAGCGTTTTAGCAGGGTTATTGGTGTTTTTTGACGGTTTTTCACTGTTTTTGAGCGTTTTAGCAGGGTTATTGGTGTTTTTTGACGGTTTTTCACTGTTTTTAAGCGTTTTAGCAGGGTTATTGGTGTTTTTTGACGGTTTTCCACTGTTTTTAAGCGTTTTAGCAGGGTTATTGGTGTTTTTTGACGGTTTTTCACTGTTTTTAAGCGTTTTAGCAGGGTTATTGGTGTTTTTTGACGGTTTTTCACTGTTTTTAAGCGTTTTAGCAAGGTTATTGGTGTTTTTTGACGGTTTTTCACTGTTTTTAAGCTTTTTAGCAGGGTTATTGGTGTTTTTTGACGGTTTTTCACTGTTTTTAAACGTTTTAGCAGGGTTATTGGTGTTTTTTGACGGTTTTTCACTGTTTTTGAGCGTTTTAGCAGGGTTATTGGTGTTTTTTGACGGTTTTTCACTGTTTTAGCAGGGTTATTGGTGTTTTTTGACGGTTTTTCACTGTTTTTAAGCGTTTTAGCAGGGTTATTGGTGTTTTTTGACGGTTTTTCACTGTTTTTAAGCGTTTTAGCAGGGTTATTGGTGTTTTTTGACGGTTTTTCACTGTTTTAGCAGGGTTATTGGTGTTTTTTGACGGTTTTTCACTGTTTTTAAGCGTTTTAGCAGGGTTATTGGTGTTTTTTGACGGTTTTTCACTGTTTTTAAGCGTTTTAGCAGGGTTATTGGTGTTTTTTGACGGTTTTTCACTGTTTTTAAGCGTTTTAGCAGGGTTATTGGTGTTTTTTGACGGTTTTTCACTGTTTTTAAGCGTTTTAGCAGGGTTATTGGTGTTTTTTGACGGTTTTTCACTGTTTTTAAGCGTTTTAGCAGGGTTATTGGTGTTTTTTGATGGTTTTTCACTGTTTTTAAGCGTTTTATCAGGGTTATTGGTGTTTTTCGACGGTTTTTCACTGTTTTTAAGCGTTTTAGCCGGGTTATTGGTGTTTTTTGACGGTTTTTCACTGTTTTTAAGCGTTTCAGCAGGGTTATTGGTGTTTTTTGACGGTTTTTCACTGTTTTTAAGCGTTTTAGCAGGGTTATTGGTGTTTTTTGACGGTTTTTCACTGTTTTTGAGCGTTTTAGCAGGGTTATTGGTGTTTTTTGACGGTTTTTCACTGTTTTTAAGCGTTTTAGCAGGGTTATTGGTGTTTTTTGACGGTTTTCCACTGTTTTTAAGCGTTTTAGCAGGGTTATTGGTGTTTTTTGACGGTTTTTCACTGTTTTTAAGCGTTTTAGCAGGGTTATTGGTGTTTTTTGACGGTTTTTCACTGTTTTTAAGCGTTTTAGCAAGGTTATTGGTGTTTTTTGACGGTTTTTCACTGTTTTTAAGCTTTTTAGCAGGGTTATTGGTGTTTTTTGACGGTTTTTCACTGTTTTTAAACGTTTTAGCAGGGTTATTGGTGTTTTTTGACGGTTTTTCACTGTTTTTAAGCGTTTTAGCAGGGTTATTGGTGTTTTTTGACGGTTTTTCACTGTTTTTGAGCGTTTTAGCAGGGTTATTGGTGTTTTTTGACGGTTTTTCACTGTTTTAGCAGGGTTATTGGTGTTTTTTGACGGTTTTTCACTGTTTTTAAGCGTTTTAGCAGGGTTATTGGTGTTTTTTGACGGTTTTTCACTGTTTTTAAGCGTTTTAGCAGGGTTATTGGTGTTTTTTGACGGTTTTTCACTGTTTTAGCAGGGTTATTGGTGTTTTTTGACGGTTTTTAAATGTTTTTAAGCGTTTTAGCAGGGTTATTGGTGTTTTTTGACGGTTTTTCACTGTTTTTAAGCGTTTTAGCAGGGTTATTGGTGTTTTTTGACGGTTTTTCAATGTTTTTAAGCGTTTTAGCAGGGTTATTGGTGTTTTTTGACGGTTTTTCACTGTTTTTAAGCGTTTTAGCAGGGTTATTGGTGTTTTTTGACGGTTTTTCACTGTTTTTAAGCGTTTTAGCAGGGTTATTGGTGTTTTTTGATGGTTTTTCACTGTTTTTAAGCGTTTTATCAGGGTTATTGGTGTTTTTCGACGGTTTTTCACTGTTTTTAAGCGTTTTAGCCGGGTTATTGGTGTTTTTTGACGGTTTTTCACTGTTTTTAAGCGTTTCAGCAGGGTTATTGGTGTTTTTTGACGGTTTTTCACTGTTTTTAAGCGTTTTAGCAGGGTTATTGGTGTTTTTTGACGGTTTTTCACTGTTTTTGAGCGTTTTAGCAGGGTTATTGGTGTTTTTTGACGGTTTTTCACTGTTTTTAAGCGTTTTAGCAGGGTTATTGGTGTTTTTTGACGGTTTTCCACTGTTTTTAAGCGTTTTAGCAGGGTTATTGGTGTTTTTTGACGGTTTTTCACTGTTTTTAAGCGTTTTAGCAGGGTTATTGGTGTTTTTTGACGGTTTTTCACTGTTTTTAAGCGTTTTAGCAAGGTTATTGGTGTTTTTTGACGGTTTTTCACTGTTTTTAAGCTTTTTAGCAGGGTTATTGGTGTTTTTTGACGGTTTTTCACTGTTTTTAAACGTTTTAGCAGGGTTATTGGTGTTTTTTGACGGTTTTTCACTGTTTTTAAGCGTTTTAGCAGGGTTATTGGTGTTTTTTGACGGTTTTTCACTGTTTTTGAGCGTTTTAGCAGGGTTATTGGTGTTTTTTGACGGTTTTTCACTGTTTTAGCAGGGTTATTGGTGTTTTTTGACGGTTTTTCACTGTTTTTAAGCGTTTTAGCAGGGTTATTGGTGTTTTTTGACGGTTTTTCACTGTTTTTAAGCGTTTTAGCAGGGTTATTGGTGTTTTTTGACGGTTTTTCACTGTTTTAGCAGGGTTATTGGTGTTTTTTGACGGTTTTTCACTGTTTTTATGCATTTTAGCAGGGTTATTGGTGTTTTTTGACGGTTTTTCACTGTTTTTAAGCGTTTTAGCAGGGTTATTGGTGTTTTTTGACGGTTTTTCAATGTTTTTAAGCGTTTTAGCAGGGTTATTGGTGTTTTTTGACGGTTTTTCACTGTTTTTAATCGTTTTATCATGGTTATTGGTGTTTTTTGACGGTTTTTCACTGTTTATAAGCGTTTTAGCAGGGTTATTGGTGTTTTTTGACGGTTTTTCACTGTTTTTAAGCGTTTTGGCAGGGTTATTGGTGTTTTTTGACGGTTTTTCACTGTTTTTAAGCGTTTTTGCAGGGTTATTGGTGTTTTTTGACGGTTTTTCACTGTTTTTAAGCGTTTTAGCAGGGTTATTGGTGTTTTTTGACGGTTTTTCACTGTTTTTAAGCGTTTTAGCAGGGTTATTGGTGTTTTTTGACGGTTTTTCACTGTTTTTAAGCGTTTTAGCAGGGTTATTGGTGTTTTTTGACGGTTTTTCACTGTTTTTAAGCGTTTTAGCAAGGTTATTGGTGTTTTTTGACGGTTTTTCACTGTTTTTAAGCTTTTTAGCAGGGTTATTGGTGTTTTTTGACGGTTTTTCACTGTTTTTAAGCGTTTTAGCAGGGTTATTGGTGTTTTTTGACGGTTTTTCACTGTTTTTAAGCGTTTTAGCAGGGTTATTGGTGTTTTTTGACGGTTTTTCACTGTTTTTAAGCGTTTTAGCAGGGTTATTGGTGTTTTTTGACGGTTTTTCACTGTTTTTAAGCGTTTTAGCAGGGTTATTGGTGTTTTTTGACGGTTTTTCACTGTTTTTAAGCGTTTTAGCAGGGTTATTGGTGTTTTTTGACGGTTTTTCACTGTTTTTAAGCGTTTTAGCAGGGTTATTGGTGTTTTTTGACGGTTTTTCACTGTTTTTAAGCGTTTTAGCAGGGTTATTGGTGTTTTTTGACGGATTTTCACTGTTTTTAAGCGTTTTAGCAGGGTTATTGGTGTTTTTTGACGGTTTTTCACTGTTTTTAAGCGTTTTAGCAGGGTTATTGGTGTTTTTTGACGGTTTTTCACTGTTTTTAAGCGTTTTAGCAGGGTTATTGGTGTTTTTTGATGGTTTTTCACTGTTTTTAAGCGTTTTAGCAGGGTTATTGGTGTTTTTTGACGGTTTTTCACTGTTTTTAAGCGTTTTAGCAGGGTTATTGGTGTTTTTCGACGGTTTTTCACTGTTTTTAAGCGTTTTAGCAGGGTTATTGGTGTTTTTTGACGGTTTTTCACTGTTTTTGAGCGTTTTAGCAGGGTTATTGGTGTTTTTTGACGGTTTTTCACTGTTTTTAAGCGTTTTATCAGGGTTATTGGTGTTTTTTGACGGTTTTTCACTGTTTTTAAGCGTTTTATCATGGTTATTGGTGTTTTTTGACGGTTTTTCACTGTTTATAAGCGTTTTAGCAGGGTTATTGGTGTTTTTTGACGGTTTTTCACTGTTTTTAAGCGTTTTATCATGGTTATTGGTGTTTTTTGACGGTTTTTCACTGTTTATAAGCGTTTTAGCAGGGTTATTGGTGTTTTTTGACGGTTTTTCACTGTTTTTAAGCGTTTTAGCAGGGTTATTGGTGTTTTTTGACGGTTTTTCACTGTTTTTAAGCGTTTTATCAGGGTTATTGGTGTTTTTCGACGGTTTTTCACTGTTTTTAAGCGTTTTAGCCGGGTTATTGGTGTTTTTGACGGTTTTTCACTGTTTTCAAGCGTTTCAGCAGGGTTATTGGTGTTTTTTGACGGTTTTTCACTGTTTTTAAGCGTTTTAGCAGGGTTATTGGTGTTTTTTGACGGTTTTTCACTGTTTTTGAGCGTTTTAGCAGGGTTATTGGTGTTTTTTGACGGTTTTTCACTGTTTTTAAGCGTTTTATCAGGGTTATTGGTGTTTTTTGACGGTTTTTCACTGTTTTTAAGCGTTTTATCAGGGTTATTGGTGTTTTTTGACGGTTTTTCACTGTTTTTAAGCGTTTTTGCAGGGTTATTGGTGTTTTTTGACGGTTTTTCACTGTTTTTAAGCGTTTTAGCAGGGTTATTGGTGTTTTTTGACGGTTTTCCACTGTTTTTAAGCGTTTTAGCAGGGTTATTGGTGTTTTTTGACGGTTTTTCACTGTTTTTAAGCGTTTTAGCAGGGTTATTGGTGTTTTTTGACGGTTTTTCACTGTTTTTAAGCGTTTTAGCAAGGTTATTGGTGTTTTTTGACGGTTTTTCACTGTTTTTAAGCTTTTTAGCAGGGTTATTGGTGTTTTTTGACGGTTTTTCACTGTTTTTAAACGTTTTAGCAGGGTTATTGGTGTTTTTTGACGGTTTTTCACTGTTTTTAAGCGTTTTAGCAGGGTTATTGGTGTTTTTTGACGGTTTTTCACTGTTTTTGAGCGTTTTAGCAGGGTTATTGGTGTTTTTTGACGGTTTTTCACTGTTTTAGCAGGGTTATTGGTGTTTTTTGACGGTTTTTCACTGTTTTTAAGCGTTTTAGCAGGGTTATTGGTGTTTTTTGACGGTTTTTCACTGTTTTTAAGCGTTTTAGCAGGGTTATTGGTGTTTTTTGACGGTTTTTCACTGTTTTAGCAGGGTTATTGGTGTTTTTTGACGGTTTTTCACTGTTTTTAAGCGTTTTAGCAGAGTTATTGGTGTTTTTTGACGGTTTTTCACTGTTTTTAAGCGTTTTAGCAGGGTTATTGGTGTTTTTTGACGGTTTTTCACTGTTTTTAAGCGTTTTAGCAGGGTTATTGGTGTTTTTTGACGGTTTTTCACTGTTTTTAAGCGTTTTAGCAGGGTTATTGGTGTTTTTTGACGGTTTTTCACTGTTTTTAAGCGTTTTAGCAGGGTTATTGGTGTTTTTTGATGGTTTTTCACTGTTTTTAAGCGTTTTAGCAGGGTTATTGGTGTTTTTGACGGTTTTTCACTGTTTTTAAGCGTTTTAGCAGGGTTATTGGTTTTTTTCGACGGTTTTTCACTGTTTTTAAGCGTTTTAGCAGGGTTATTGGTGTTTTTTGACGGTTTTTCACTGTTTTTGAGCGTTTTAGCAGGGTTATTGGTGTTTTTTGACGGTTTTTCACTGTTTTTAAGCGTTTTATCAGGGTTATTGGTGTTTTTTGACGGTTTTTCACTGTTTTTAAGCGTTTTATCATGGTTATTGGTGTTTTTTGACGGTTTTTCACTGTTTATAAGCGTTTTAGCAGGGTTATTGGTGTTTTTTGACGGTTTTTCACTGTTTTTAAGCGTTTTAGCAGGGTTATTGGTGTTTTTTGACGGTTTTTCACTGTTTTTAAGCGTTTTTGCAGGGTTATTGGTGTTTTTTGACGGTTTTTCACTGTTTTTAAGCGTTTTAGCAGGGTTATTGGTGTTTTTTGACGGTTTTTCACTGTTTTTAAGCGTTTTAGCAGGGTTATTGGTGTTTTTTGACGGTTTTTCACTGTTTTTAAGCGTTTTAGCAGGGTTATTGGTGTTTTTTGACGGTTTTTCACTGTTTTTAAGCGTTTTAGCAAGGTTATTGGTGTTTTTTGACGGTTTTTCACTGTTTTTAAGCTTTTAGCAGGGTTATTGGTGTTTTTTGACGGTTTTTCACTGTTTTTAAGCGTTTTAGCAGGGTTATTGGTGTTTTTTGACGGTTTTTCACTGTTTTTAAGCGTTTTAGCAGGGTTATTGGTGTTTTTTTACGGTTTTTCACTGTTTTTAAGCGTTTTAGCAGGGTTATTGGTGTTTTTTGACGGTTTTTCACTGTTTTTAAGCGTTTTAGCAGGGTTATTGGTGTTTTTTGATGGTTTTTCACTGTTTTTAAGCGTTTTAGCAGGGTTATTGGTGTTTTTTGACGGTTTTTCACTGTTTTTAAGCGTTTTAGCAGGGTTATTGGTGTTTTTCGACGGTTTTTCACTGTTTTTAAGCGTTTTAGCAGGGTTATTGGTGTTTTTTGACGGTTTTTCGCTGTTTTTGAGCGTTTTAGCAGGGTTATTGGTGTTTTTTGACGGTTTTTCACTGTTTTTAAGCGTTTTATCAGGGTTATTGGTGTTTTTTGACGGTTTTTCACTGTTTTTAAGCGTTTTATCATGGTTATTGGTGTTTTTTGACGGTTTTTCACTGTTTATAAGCGTTTTAGCAGGGTTATTGGTGTTTTTTGACGGTTTTTCACTGTTTTTAAGCGTTTTAGCAGGGTTATTGGTGTTTTTTGACGGTTTTTCACTGTTTTTAAGCGTTTTTGCAGGGTTATTGGTGTTTTTTGACGGTTTTTCACTGTTTTTAAGCGTTTTAGCAGGGTTATTGGTGTTTTTTGACGGTTTTTCACTGTTTTTAAGCGTTTTAGCAGGGTTATTGGTGTTTTTTGACGGTTTTTCACTGTTTTTAAGCGTTTTAGCAGGGTTATTGGTGTTTTTTGACGGTTTTTCACTGTTTTTAAGCGTTTTAGCAGGGTTATTGGTGTTTTTTGACGGTTTTTCACTGTTTTTAAGCGTTTTAGCAGGGTTATTGGTGTTTTTTGACGGTTTTTCACTGTTTTTAAGCGTTTTAGCAGGGTTATTGGTGTTTTTTGACGGTTTTTCACTGTTTTTAAGCGTTTTAGCAGGGTTATTGGTGTTTTTTGACGGTTTTTCACTGTTTTTAAGCGTTTTAGCAGGGTTATTGGTGTTTTTTGACGGTTTTTCACTGTTTTTAAGCGTTTTAGCAGGGTTATTGGTGTTTTTTGACGGTTTTTCACTGTTTTTAAGCGTTTTAGCAGGGTTATTGGTGTTTTTTGACGGTTTTTCACTGTTTTTAAGCGTTTTAGCAGGGTTATTGGTGTTTTTTGACGGTTTTTCACTGTTTTTAAGCGTTTTAGCAGGGTTATTGGTGTTTTTTGACGGTTTTTCACTGTTTTTAAGCGTTTTAGCAGGGTTATTGGTGTTTTTTGACGGTTTTTCACTGTTTTTAAGCGTTTTAGCAGGGTTATTGGTGTTTTTTGACGGTTTTTCACTGTTTTTAAGCGTTTTAGCAGGGTTATTGGTGTTTTTTGACGGTTTTTCACTGTTTTTAAGCGTTTTAGCAGGGTTATTGGTGTTTTTCGACGGTTTTTCACTGTTTTTAAGCGTTTTAGCAGGGTTATTGGTGTTTTTTGACGGTTTTTCACTGTTTTTGAGCGTTTTAGCAGGGTTATTGGTGTTTTTTGACGGTTTTTCACTGTTTTTAAGCGTTTTATCAGGGTTATTGGTGTTTTTTGACGGTTTTTCACTGTTTTTAAGCGTTTTATCATGGTTATTGGTGTTTTTTGACGGTTTTTCACTGTTTATAAGCGTTTTAGCAGGGTTATTGGTGTTTTTTGACGGTTTTTCACTGTTTTTAAGCGTTTTAGCGGGGTTATTGGTGTTTTTTGACGGTTTTTCACTGTTTTTAAGCGTTTTTGCAGGGTTATTGGTGTTTTTTGACGGTTTTTCACTGTTTTTAAGCGTTTTAGCAGGGTTATTGGTGTTTTTTGACGGTTTTTCACTGTTTTTAAGCGTTTTAGCAGGGTTATTGGTGTTTTTTGACGGTTTTTCACTGTTTTTAAGCGTTTTAGCAGGGTTATTGGTGTTTTTTGACGGTTTTTCACTGTTTTTAAGCGTTTTAGCAAGGTTATTGGTGTTTTTTGACGGTTTTTCACTGTTTTTAAGCTTTTTAGCAGGGTTATTGGTGTTTTTTGACGGTTTTTCACTGTTTTTAGGCGTTTTAGCAGGGTTATTGGTGTTTTTTGACGGTTTTTCACTGTTTTTAAGCGTTTTAGCAGGGTTATTGGTGTTTTTTGACGGTTTTTCACTGTTTTTAAGCGTTTTAGCAGGGTTATTGGTGTTTTTTGACGGTTTTTCACTGTTTTTAAGCGTTTTAGCAGGGTTATTGGTGTTTTTTGACGGTTTTTCACTGTTTTTAAGCGTTTTAGCAGGGTTATTGGTGTTTTTTGACGGTTTTTCACTGTTTTTAAGCGTTTTAGCAGGGTTATTGGTGTTTTTTGACGGATTTTCACTGTTTTTAAGCGTTTTAGCAGGGTTATTGGTGTTTTTTGACGGTTTTTCACTGTTTTTAAGCGTTTTAGCAGGGTTATTGATGTTTTTTGACGGTTTTTCACTGTTTTTAAGCGTTTTAGCAGGGTTATTGGTGTTTTTTGACGGTTTTTCACTGTTTTTAAGCGTTTTAGCAGGGTTATTGGTGTTTTTTGACGGTTTTTCACTGTTTTTAAGCGTTTTAGCAGGGTTATTGGTGTTTTTTGACGGTTTTTCACTGTTTTTAAGCGTTTTAGCAGGGTTATTGGTGTTTTTTGACGGTTTTTCACTGTTTTTAAGCGTTTTAGCAGGGTTATTGGTGTTTTTTGACGGTTTTTCACTGTTTTTAAGCGTTTTAGCAGGGTTATTGGTGTTTTTTGACGGTTTTTCACTGTTTTTAAGCGTTTTAGCAGGGTTATTGGTGTTTTTTGACGGTTTTTCACTGTTTTTAAGCGTTTTAGCAGGGTTATTGGTGTTTTTTGACGGTTTTTCACTGTTTTTAAGCGTTTTAGCAGGGTTATTGGTGTTTTTTGACGGTTTTTCACTGTTTTTAAGCGTTTTAGCAGGGTTATTGGTGTTTTTTGACGGTTTTTCACTGTTTTTAAGCGTTTTAGCAGGGTTATTGGTGTTTTTTGACGGTTTTTCACTGTTTTTAAGCGTTTTAGCAGGGTTATTGGTGTTTTTTGACGGATTTTCACTGTTTTTAAGCGTTTTAGCAGGGTTATTGGTGTTTTTTGACGGTTTTTCACTGTTTTTAAGCGTTTTAGCAGGGTTATTGGTGTTTTTTGACGGTTTTTCACAGTTTTTAAGCGTTTTAGCAGGGTTATTGGTGTTTTTTGATGGTTTTTCACTGTTTTTAAGCGTTTTAGCAGGGTTATTGGTGTTTTTTGACGGTTTTTCACTGTTTTTAAGCGTTTTAGCAGGGTTATTGGTGTTTTTCGACGGTTTTTCACTGTTTTTAAGCGTTTTAGCAGGGTTATTGTTGTTTTTTGACGGTTTTTCACTGTTTTTGAGCGTTTTAGCAGGGTTATTGGTGTTTTTTGACGGTTTTTCACTGTTTTTAAGCGTTTTATCAGGGTTATTGGTGTTTTTTGACGGTTTTTCACTGTTTTTAACCGTTTTATCATGGTTATTGGTGTTTTTTGACGGTTTTTCACTGTTTATAAGCGTTTTAGCAGGGTTATTGGTGTTTTTTGACGGTTTTTCACTGTTTTTAAGCGTTTTAGCGGGGTTATTGGTGTTTTTTGACGGTTTTTCACTGTTTTTAAGCGTTTTTGCAGGGTTATTGGTGTTTTTTGACGGTTTTTCACTGTTTTTAAGCGTTTTAGCAGGGTTATTGGTGTTTTTTGACGGTTTTTCACTGTTTTTAAGCGTTTTAGCAGGGTTATTGGTGTTTTTTGACGGTTTTTCACTGTTTTTAAGCGTTTTAGCAGGGTTATTGGTGTTTTTTGACGGTTTTTCACTGTTTTTAAGCGTTTTAGCAAGGTTATTGGTGTTTTTTGACGGTTTTTCACTGTTTTTAAGCTTTTTAGCAGGGTTATTGGTGTTTTTTGACGGTTTTTCACTGTTTTTAGGCGTTTTAGCAGGGTTATTGGTGTTTTTTGACGGTTTTTCACTGTTTTTAAGCGTTTTAGCAGGGTTATTGGTGTTTTTTGACGGTTTTTCACTGTTTTTAAGCGTTTTAGCAGGGTTATTGGTGTTTTTTGACGGTTTTTCACTGTTTTTAAGCGTTTTAGCAGGGTTATTGGTGTTTTTTGACGGTTTTTCACTGTTTTTAAGCGTTTTAGCAGGGTTATTGGTGTTTTTTGACGGTTTTTCACTGTTTTTAAGCGTTTTAGCAGGGTTATTGGTGTTTTTTGACGGATTTTCACTGTTTTTAAGCGTTTTAGCAGGGTTATTGGTGTTTTTTGAAGGTTTTTCACTGTTTTTAAGCGTTTTAGCAGGGTTATTGGTGTTTTTTGACTGTTTTTCACTGTTTTTAAGCGTTTTAGCAGGGTTATTGGTGTTTTTTACGGTTTTTCACTGTTTTTAAGCGTTTTAGCAGGGTTATTGGTGTTTTTTAACGGTTTTTCACTGTTTTTAAGCGTTTTAGCAGGGTTATTGGTGTTTTTTGACGGTTTTTCACTGTTTTTAAGCGTTTTAGCAGGGTTATTGGTGTTTTTTGACGGTTTTTCTCTGTTTTTAAGCGTTTTAGCAGGGTTATTGGTGTTTTTTGACGGGTTTTCACTGTTTTTAAGCGTTTTAGCAGGGTTATTGGTGTTTTTTGACGGTTTTTCACTGTTTTTAAGCGTTTTAGCAGGGTTATTGGTGTTTTTTGACGGTTTTTCACTGTTTTTAAGCGTTTTAGCAGGGTTATTGGTGTTTTTTGACGGTTTTTCACTGTTTTTAAGCGTTTTAGCAGGGTTATTGGTGTTTTTTGACGGTTTTTCACTGTTTTTAAGCGTTTTAGCAGGGTTTTTGGTGTTTTTTGACGGTTTTTCACTGTTTTTAAGCGTTTTAGCAGTGTTTTTGGTGTTTTTTGACGGTTTTTCACTGTTTTTAAGCGTTTTAGCAGGGTTATTGGTGTTTTTTGACGGTTTTTCACTGTTTTTAAGCGTTTTAGCAGGGTTATTGGTGTTTTTTGACGGTTTTTCACTGTTTTTAAGCGTTTTAGCAGGGTTATTGGTGTTTTTTGACGGTTTTTCACTGTTTTTAAGCGTTTTAGCAGGGTTATTGGTGTTTTTTGACGGTTTTTCACTGTTTTTAAGCGTTTTAGCAGGGTTATTGGTGTTTTTTGACGGTTTTTCACTGTTTTTAAGCGTTTTAGCAGGGTTATTGGTGTTTTTTGACGGTTTTTCACTGTTTTTAAGCGTTTTAGCAGGGTTATTGGTGTTTTTTGACGGTTTTTCACTGTTTTTAAGCGTTTTAGCAGGGTTATTGGTGTTTTTTGACGGTTTTTCACTGTTTTTAAGCATTTTAGCAGGGTTATTGGTGTTTTTTGACGGTTTTTCACTGTTTTTAAGCGTTTTAGCAGGGTTATTGATGTTTTTTGACGGTTTTTCACTGTTTTTAAGCGTTTTAGCAAGGTTATTGGTGTTTTTTGACGGTTTTTCACTGTTTTTAAGCTTTTTAGCAGGGTTATTGGTGTTTTTTGACGGTTTTTCACTGTTTTTAAGCGTTTTAGCAGGGTTATTGGTGTTTTTTGACGGTTTTTCACTGTTTTTAAGCGTTTTAGCAGGGTTATTGGTGTTTTTTGACGGTTTTTCACTGTTTTTAAGCGTTTTAGCAGGGTTATTGGTGTTTTTTGACGGTTTTTCACTGTTTTTAAGCGTTTTAGCAGGGTTATTGGTGTTTTTTGACGGTTTTTCACTGTTTTTAAGCGTTTTAGCAGGGTTATTGGTGTTTTTTGACGGTTTTTCACTGTTTTTAAGCGTTTTAGCAGGGTTATTGGTGTTTTTTGACGGATTTTCACTGTTTTTAAGCGTTTTAGCAGGGTTATTGGTGTTTTTTGACGGTTTTTCACTGTTTTTAAGCGTTTTAGCAGGGTTATTGGTGTTTTTTGACGGTTTTTCACTGTTTTTAAGCGTTTTAGCAGGGTTATTGGTGTTTTTTGATGGTTTTTCACTGTTTTTAAGCGTTTTAGCAGGGTTATTGGTGTTTTTTGACGGTTTTTCACTGTTTTTAAGCGTTTTAGCAGGGTTATTGGTGTTTTTTGACGGTTTTTCACTGTTTTTAAGCGTTTTAGCAGGGTTATTGGTGTTTTTTGACGGTTTTTCACTGTTTTTAAGCGTTTTAGCAGGGTTATTGGTGTTTTTGACGGTTTTTCACTGTTTTTAAGCGTTTTAGCAGGGTTATTGGTGTTTTTTGACGGTTTTTCACTGTTTTTAAGCGTTTTAGCAGGGTTATTGGTGTTTTTTGACGGATTTTCACTGTTTTTAAGCGTTTTAGCAGGGTTATTGGTGTTTTTTGACGGTTTTTCACTGTTTTTAAGCGTTTTAGCAGGGTTATTGGTGTTTTTTGACGGTTTTTCACTGTTTTTAAGCGTTTTAGCAGGGTTATTGGTGTTTTTTACGGTTTTTCACTGTTTTTAAGCGTTTTAGCAGGGTTATTGGTGTTTTTTAACGGTTTTTCACTGTTTTTAAGCGTTTTAGCAGGGTTATTGGTGTTTTTTGACGGTTTTTCACTGTTTTTAAGCGTTTTAGCAGGGTTATTGGTGTTTTTTGACGGTTTTTCACTGTTTTTAAGCGTTTTAGCAGGGTTATTGGTGTTTTTTGACGGATTTTCACTGTTTTTAAGCGTTTTAGCAGGGTTATTGGTGTTTTTTGACGGTTTTTCACTGTTTTTAAGCGTTTTAGCAGGGTTATTGGTGTTTTTGACGGTTTTTCACTGTTTTTAAGCGTTTTAGCAGGGTTATTGGTGTTTTTTGACGGTTTTTCACTGTTTTTAAGCGTTTTAGCAGGGTTATTGGTGTTTTTTGACGGTTTTTCACTGTTTTTAAGCGTTTTAGCAGGGTTTTTGGTGTTTTTTGACGGTTTTTCACTGTTTTTAAGCGTTTTAGCAGTGTTTTGGTGTTTTTTGACGGTTTTTCACTGTTTTTAAGCGTTTTAGCAGGGTTATTGGTGTTTTTTGACGGTTTTTCACTGTTTTTAAGCGTTTTAGCAGGGTTATTGGTGTTTTTTGACGGTTTTTCACTGTTTTTAAGCGTTTTAGCAGGGTTATTGGTGTTTTTTGACGGTTTTTCACTGTTTTTAAGCGTTTTAGCAGGGTTATTGGTGTTTTTTGACGGTTTTTCACTGTTTTTAAGCGTTTTAGCAGGGTTATTGGTGTTTTTTGACGGTTTTTCACTGTTTTTAAGCGTTTTAGCAGGGTTATTGGTGTTTTTTGACGGTTTTTCACTGTTTTTAAGCGTTTTAGCAGGGTTATTGGTGTTTTTTGACGGTTTTTCACTGTTTTTAAGCGTTTTAGCAGGGTTATTGGTGTTTTTTGACGGTTTTTCACTGTTTTTAAGCGTTTTAGCAGGGTTATTGGTGTTTTTTGACGGGTTTTCACTGTTTTTAAGCGTTTTAGCAGGGTTATTGGTGTTTTTTGACGGTTTTTCATTGTTTTTAAGCGTTTTAGCAGGGTTATTGGTGTTTTTTGACGGTTTTTCACTGTTTTTAAGCGTTTTAGCAGGGTTATTGGTGTTTTTTGACGGTTTTTCACTGTTTTTAAGCGTTTTAGCAGGGTTATTGGTGTTTTTTGACGGTTTTTCACTGTTTTTAAGCGTTTTAGCAGGGTTATTGGTGTTTTTCGACGGTTTTTCACTGTTTTTAAGCGTTTTAGCAGGGTTATTGGTGTTTTTTGACGGTTTTTCACTGTTTTTGAGACTTTTGGCAGGGTTATTGGTGTTTTTTGACGGTTTTTCACTGTTTTTAAGCGTTTTATCAGGGTTATTGGTGTTTTTTGACGGTTTTTCACTGTTTTTAAGCGTTTTATCATGGTTATTGGTGTTTTTTGACGGTTTTTCACTGTTTATAAGCGTTTTAGCAGGGTTATTGGTGTTTTTTGACGGGTTTTCACTGTTTTTAAGCGTTTTAGCAGGGTTATTGGTGTTTTTTGACGGTTTTTCACTGTTTTTAAGCGTTTTTGCAGGGTTATTGGTGTTTTTTG
>NW_027556548.1:0-2500 GCF_964204865.1 Styela clava
CTCTAAGAAGTTAGACGCCGACCGAGAAGGTCGCGTAACTATTTAGCATGCCAGAGTCTCGTTCGTTATCGGAATTAACCAGACAAATCGCTCCACCAACTAAGAACGGCCATGCACCACCACCCACAGAATCAAGAAGAGCTCTCAATCTGTCAATCCTACCTGTGTCCGGGCCGGGTGAGTTTCCCCGTGTTGAGTCAAATTAAGCCGCAGGCTCCACTCCTGGTGGTGCCCTTCCGTCAATTCCTTTAAGTTTCAGCTTTGCAACCATACTTCCCCCGGAACCCAAAGACTTTGGTTTCCCGGAAGCTGCCGGAAAGGTCGTCATGGTAACGCCTCCCGATCGCTAGTTGGCATCGTTTATAGTCAGAACTAGGACGGTATCTGATCGTCTTCGAACCTCTGACTTTCGCTCTTGATTAAAGAAAACATTCTTGGCGAATGCTTTCGCAGTAGTTCGTCTTCCGCCGATCCAAGAATTTCACCTCTAACGGCAGAGTACGGACGCCCCCGTCTGTCCCTCTTAATCATTACCTCGTGCTCCGAAAACCAACAAAATAGAACCGAGGTCCTATTCCATTATTCCATGCAACACTATGCAGGCGAACAGCCTGCTTTGAACACTCTAATTTTTTCAAAGTAAACTTATCGGCCACCGCCGACACTCAGTCAAGAGCACCGACGGAGAACCGAAGGTGAGGCGAACGCAACCAGTGACACGCCTTGCGACGGACCGGCGGCGCTCGCCCAAAATCCAACTACGAGCTTTTCAACCGCAACAACTTTAGCATACACTGTTGGAGCTGGAATTACCGCGGCTGCTGGCACCAGACTTGCCCTCCAATGGATACTCGTTAAGAGTTTTAGGATGTACTCATTCCAATTACAGGGCCTCGTTAGAGTCCTGTATTGTTATTTTTCGTCACTACCTCCCCGTGTCGGGAATGGGTAATTTGCGCGCCTGCTGCCTTCCTTGGATGTGGTAGCCGTTTCTCAGGCTCCCTCTCCGGAATCGAACCCTGATTCCCCGTTACCCGTTATCACAAAGGTAGGCACGTAGCGTACCTTCGACAGTTGATAGGGCAGACACTTGAATGATACGTCGTCGGTGCAGAGACCGTACGATCCGCGTGGTTATCCAGAGTCATCAAACGTCACAGGACGAACCCGGTCGGTTTTGATCTGATAAAAGCGCGCCTCCCGAAGTCGGCGCTTAATGCATGTATTAGCTCTAGAATTACCACAGTTATCCACTTCGCTTACGAGACCAAATAAACCAAGACTGATTTAATGAGCCATTCGCAGTTTCGCTTTACGAGAACTCGTACTTGCACCTGCATGGCTTAATCTTTGAGACAAGCATATCACTACTGGCAGGATCAACCAGATAGCTGCGACAGCTGCGCTCGGCCCTTGCTGGGCCGCCCGGCGCGTGCTCGTCGCATTCGTTTAAGACCGAGGCGATCGCCTGCGGCCGTACTCAGCTTCGACAGTCGCTGGCCGCGACGTCCACGCCCTCGCCGGCAGTGCCAGGCGGAGCGATTTGCGTTTTTTCTTTGCTCGCCCTCTCTCGGGCTCGATCCATTCAGTTTCGCACAAACAAGAGCTCTGCCGGCCGCCTGCAGCGGTGCCTAAAACCCGGGCATAACAATGCGACCGTTCTGCTAGGCCGACAAGCGCTCAAGCCAGACGCTCGATCGAACGCCCCCTACATATTAGTCGAGACAACGGCTCGCTCATTAGCATCGCGTTTGTACTTTAACTTTTTTTGGCTCGGCTTCTTTCGACGCCGATGCCGGCGACGCAGCACTCTCTCGCCCGCCAGCCACCGAGAAAAGGGTGCGCTCCGCCCGGCCCCGCACCGCTCTTTCTTGGCTCATTCGAAATTACTGTCTTTCGCTCTGACATGCCTTACCTAGGGTTAGGTTAGTATGCTTGCACGTTTGTACTTTAACTTTTTTCGGCTCGGCTTCTTTCGACGCCGATGCCGGCGACGCAGCACTCTCTCGCCCGCCAGCCACCGAGAAAAGGGTGCGCTCCGCCCGGCCCCGCACCGCTCTTTCTTGGCTCATTCGAAATTACTGTCTTTCGCTCTGACATGCCTTACCTAGGGTTAGGTTAGTATGCTTGCACGTTTGTACTTTAACTTTTTTCGGCTCGGCTTCTTTCGACGCCGATGCCGGCGACGCAGCACTCTCTCGCCCGCCAGCCACCGAGAAAAGGGTGCGCTCCGACCGGCCCCGCACCGCTCTTTCTTGGCTCATTCGAAATTACTGTCTTTCGCTCTGACATGCCTTACCTAGGGTTAGGCTAGTATGCTTGCACGTTTGTACTTTAACTTTTTCCGGCTCGGCTTCTTTCGACGCCGATGCCGGCGACGCAGCACTCTCTCGCCCGCCAGCCACCGAGAAAAGGGTGCGCTCCGACCGGCCCCGCACCGCTCTTTCTTGGCTCATTCGAAATTACTGTCTTTCGCTCTGACATGCCTTACCTAGGGTTA
>NW_027556548.1:7500-10000 GCF_964204865.1 Styela clava
GGACGAACGCGACCCTGAGGCAGACGCGGTCCCGGGATTGACCCGAGACCGCAATTCGCGTTCAGAAGGTCGACGTTCAATGTGTTCTGCAATTCACATTACTTCTCGCACTTGGCTGCGTCCTTCATCGACTCGCGAGCCGAGTGATCCACCGTTAAGAGTCGTCCTCGACGTTTCGCCCGGCGCCGAAGCGCGCGGACGTCACACTGTGGGATCGACCACAAAACCACCACCGACAACAACTGCACAAAAACACCAACAAACGGCGCCGAGCGACCGCCGGGCTGGGCCGGCGGCACATCGAGCGCGGTGCCCAGAAGCCACCATCGCACTCGGCTGCCTTGCTATGCCAACGTGTTACGCGTGTCGCACGGGGCGGAACCCCGATTGACGGCCGCCCTCTCGGCGGCACCCAAAGACAATTCAGTGCGCGGTCGGCCGGGGCCTACCACCACCTTCGGTAATGATCCTTCCGCAGGTTCACCTACGGAAACCTTGTTACGACTTTTACTTCCTCTAAATGATCAAGTTTGATCGTCTTCTCGACACGCCGACGCGGCCGTTGCCAGCCGCGACGGGGCCGATCCAAGGATCTCACTAAACCATTCAATCGGTAGTAGCGACGGGCGGTGTGTACAAAGGGCAGGGACGTAATCAACGCAAGTTGATGACTTGCGCTTACTGGGAATTCCTCGTTCAAGGGAAACAATTGCAAGTCCCTATCCCAATCACGAATGAGGTTCAACGGGTTACCCGGACCTTTCGGCCTAGGTTAGACACTCGCTGCTTCACTCAGTGTAGCGCGCGTGCGGCCCCGGACATCTAAGGGCATCACAGACCTGTTATTGCTCAATCTCGTGTGGCTAAACGCCACTAGTCCCTCTAAGAAGTTAGACGCCGACCGAGAAGGTCGCGTAACTATTTAGCATGCCAGAGTCTCGTTCGTTATCGGAATTAACCAGACAAATCGCTCCACCAACTAAGAACGGCCATGCACCACCACCCACAGAATCAAGAAAGAGCTCTCAATCTGTCAATCCTACCTGTGTCCGGGCCGGGTGAGTTTCCCCGTGTTGAGTCAAATTAAGCCGCAGGCTCCACTCCTGGTGGTGCCCTTCCGTCAATTCCTTTAAGTTTCAGCTTTGCAACCATACTTCCCCCGGAACCCAAAGACTTTGGTTTCCCGGAAGCTGCCGGAAAGGTCGTCATGGTAACGCCTCCCGATCGCTAGTTGGCATCGTTTATAGTCAGAACTAGGACGGTATCTGATCGTCTTCGAACCTCTGACTTTCGCTCTTGATTAAAGAAAACATTCTTGGCGAATGCTTTCGCAGTAGTTCGTCTTCCGCCGATCCAAGAATTTCACCTCTAACGGCAGAGTACGGACGCCCCCGTCTGTCCCTCTTAATCATTACCTCGTGCTCCGAAAACCAACAAAATAGAACCGAGGTCCTATTCCATTATTCCATGCAACACTATGCAGGCGAACAGCCTGCTTTGAACACTCTAATTTTTTCAAAGTAAACTTATCGGCCACCGCCGACACTCAGTCAAGAGCACCGACGGAGAACCGAAGGTGAGGCGAACGCAACCAGTGACACGCCTTGCGACGGACCGGCGGCGCTCGCCCAAAATCCAACTACGAGCTTTTCAACCGCAACAACTTTAGCATACACTGTTGGAGCTGGAATTACCGCGGCTGCTGGCACCAGACTTGCCCTCCAATGGATACTCGTTAAGAGTTTTAGGATGTACTCATTCCAATTACAGGGCCTCGTTAGAGTCCTGTATTGTTATTTTTCGTCACTACCTCCCCGTGTCGGGAATGGGTAATTTGCGCGCCTGCTGCCTTCCTTGGATGTGGTAGCCGTTTCTCAGGCTCCCTCTCCGGAATCGAACCCTGATTCCCCGTTACCCGTTATCACAAAGGTAGGCACGTAGCGTACCTTCGACAGTTGATAGGGCAGACACTTGAATGATACGTCGTCGGTGCAGAGACCGTACGATCCGCGTGGTTATCCAGAGTCATCAAACGTCACAGGACGAACCCGGTCGGTTTTGATCTGATAAAAGCGCGCCTCCCGAAGTCGGCGCTTAATGCATGTATTAGCTCTAGAATTACCACAGTTATCCACTTCGCTTACGAGACCAAATAAACCAAGACTGATTTAATGAGCCATTCGCAGTTTCGCTTTACGAGAACTCGTACTTGCACCTGCATGGCTTAATCTTTGAGACAAGCATATCACTACTGGCAGGATCAACCAGATAGCTGCGACAGCTGCGCTCGGCCCTTGCTGGGCCGCCCGGCGCGTGCTCGTCGCATTCGTTTAAGACCGAGGCGATCGCCTGCGGCCGTACTCAGCTTCGACAGTCGCTGGCCGCGACGTCCACGCCCTCGCCGGCAGTGCCAGGCGGAGCGATTTGCGTTTTTTCTTTGCTCGCCCTCTCTCGGGCTCGATCCATTCAGTTTCGCACAAACAAGAGCTCTGCCGGCCGC
>NW_027556548.1:15000-17500 GCF_964204865.1 Styela clava
CCTTCGCGCGGGGACTTAGACCGACGGCAAACCGGTCGTGACCCGCGCCGGTCGCTAGTGCGCTGAGACGGTGCGCGAGCCGACTCGGCAGCGGCGCCTTAAGCGTCCGCGAACCGAGACGGCGCGCCCCCGCACCCAACTGAAAGCGAGCCGGCGACCTGACGGGCCCTCCCGTTTGCCTCTCAACGGTTTCACGTACTCTTGAACTCTCTCTTCAAAGTGCTTTTCAACTTTCCCTCACGGTACTTGTCCGCTATCGGTCTCGCGACCGTATTTAGTCTTAGGTGGAGTTTACCACCCGCTTTGGGCTGCATTCCCAAACAACCCGACTCCGAGAAGACCCGAAGCGGCCAAGGCAAGCGCCCCTATGGGCCTAACACCCGCCGTGGGACGAGGCCTCGATCAGAAGGACACCGGCGCTCGCCGTCAGCCGCACTGGGACTTCCGTACGTCACAACTCGGCGCGCTCGAAAAGCGCGCAGATTCGACGCTGGACTCTTCCCGGTTCACTCGCCGTTACTCAGGGAATCCCTGTTGGTTTCTTTTCCTCCGCTTAATAATATGCTTAAATTCAGCGGGTGCTCTCGCCTGAACTCAGGTCGTATGTGTCAAGCGGGCCGTTTCTTACACGGCCCGCTGGCATCGCAAGTCGTCGCCGCCGGCGCCGACCGAGCGCGTACCGTCGCCGCCTTGGCCCACGGTCGGTCTTGATCTCGTGACCGGACCGACCGACCTGGACCCGCCCCTCGAACGTAGTTGAACACGTCGAGGGGCCGGCGGTGTACGGGACACGCGGTCGCGCCGAGAAAGCTCGGCGACCGCTTCAACTTGGGGCGACGCCCGGCCGTCTTCGCAGAGGCCAGGCGACGGCCCTCGGGTGAGGACGAACGCGACCCTGAGGCAGACGCGGTCCCGGGATTGACCCGAGACCGCAATTCGCGTTCAGAAGGTCGACGTTCAATGTGTTCTGCAATTCACATTACTTCTCGCACTTGGCTGCGTCCTTCATCGACTCGCGAGCCGAGTGATCCACCGTTAAGAGTCGTCCTCGACGTTTCGCCCGGCGCCGAAGCGCGCGGACGTCACACTGTGGGATCGACCACAAAACCACCACCGACAACAACTGCACAAAAACACCAACAAACGGCGCCGAGCGACCGCCGGGCTGGGCCGGCGGCACATCGAGCGCGGTGCCCAGAAGCCACCATCGCACTCGGCTGCCTTGCTATGCCAACGTGTTACGCGTGTCGCACGGGGCGGAACCCCGATTGACGGCCGCCCTCTCGGCGGCACCCAAAGACAATTCAGTGCGCGGTCGGCCGGGGCCTACCACCACCTTCGGTAATGATCCTTCCGCAGGTTCACCTACGGAAACCTTGTTACGACTTTTACTTCCTCTAAATGATCAAGTTTGATCGTCTTCTCGACACGCCGACGCGGCCGTTGCCAGCCGCGACGGGGCCGATCCAAGGATCTCACTAAACCATTCAATCGGTAGTAGCGACGGGCGGTGTGTACAAAGGGCAGGGACGTAATCAACGCAAGTTGATGACTTGCGCTTACTGGGAATTCCTCGTTCAAGGGAAACAATTGCAAGTCCCTATCCCAATCACGAATGAGGTTCAACGGGTTACCCGGACCTTTCGGCCTAGGTTAGACACTCGCTGCTTCACTCAGTGTAGCGCGCGTGCGGCCCCGGACATCTAAGGGCATCACAGACCTGTTATTGCTCAATCTCGTGTGGCTAAACGCCACTAGTCCCTCTAAGAAGTTAGACGCCGACCGAGAAGGTCGCGTAACTATTTAGCATGCCAGAGTCTCGTTCGTTATCGGAATTAACCAGACAAATCGCTCCACCAACTAAGAACGGCCATGCACCACCACCCACAGAATCAAGAAAGAGCTCTCAATCTGTCAATCCTACCTGTGTCCGGGCCGGGTGAGTTTCCCCGTGTTGAGTCAAATTAAGCCGCAGGCTCCACTCCTGGTGGTGCCCTTCCGTCAATTCCTTTAAGTTTCAGCTTTGCAACCATACTTCCCCCGGAACCCAAAGACTTTGGTTTCCCGGAAGCTGCCGGAAAGGTCGTCATGGTAACGCCTCCCGATCGCTAGTTGGCATCGTTTATAGTCAGAACTAGGACGGTATCTGATCGTCTTCGAACCTCTGACTTTCGCTCTTGATTAAAGAAAACATTCTTGGCGAATGCTTTCGCAGTAGTTCGTCTTCCGCCGATCCAAGAATTTCACCTCTAACGGCAGAGTACGGACGCCCCCGTCTGTCCCTCTTAATCATTACCTCGTGCTCCGAAAACCAACAAAATAGAACCGAGGTCCTATTCCATTATTCCATGCAACACTATGCAGGCGAACAGCCTGCTTTGAACACTCTAATTTTTTCAAAGTAAACTTATCGGCCACCGCCGACACTCAGTCAAGAGCACCGACGGAGAACCGAAGGTGAGGCGAACGCAACCAGTGACACGCCTTGCGACGGACCGGC
>NW_027556548.1:25000-27500 GCF_964204865.1 Styela clava
GGTTCAACGGGTTACCCGGACCTTTCGGCCTAGGTTAGACACTCGCTGCTTCACTCAGTGTAGCGCGCGTGCGGCCCCGGACATCTAAGGGCATCACAGACCTGTTATTGCTCAATATCGTGTGGCTAAACGCCACTAGTCCCTCTAAGAAGTTAGACGCCGACCGAGAAGGTCGCGTAACTATTTAGCATGCCAGAGTCTCGTTCGTTATCGGAATTAACCAGACAAATCGCTCCACCAACTAAGAACGGCCATGCACCACCACCCACAGAATCAAGAAAGAGCTCTCAATCTGTCAATCCTACCTGTGTCCGGGCCGGGTGAGTTTCCCCGTGTTGAGTCAAATTAAGCCGCAGGCTCCACTCCTGGTGGTGCCCTTCCGTCAATTCCTTTAAGTTTCAGCTTTGCAACCATACTTCCCCCGGAACCCAAAGACTTTGGTTTCCCGGAAGCTGCCGGAAAGGTCGTCATGGTAACGCCTCCCGATCGCTAGTTGGCATCGTTTATAGTCAGAACTAGGACGGTATCTGATCGTCTTCGAACCTCTGACTTTCGCTCTTGATTAAAGAAAACATTCTTGGCGAATGCTTTCGCAGTAGTTCGTCTTCCGCCGATCCAAGAATTTCACCTCTAACGGCAGAGTACGGACGCCCCCGTCTGTCCCTCTTAATCATTACCTCGTGCTCCGAAAACCAACAAAATAGAACCGAGGTCCTATTCCATTATTCCATGCAACACTATGCAGGCGAACAGCCTGCTTTGAACACTCTAATTTTTTCAAAGTAAACTTATCGGCCACCGCCGACACTCAGTCAAGAGCACCGACGGAGAACCGAAGGTGAGGCGAACGCAACCAGTGACACGCCTTGCGACGGACCGGCGGCGCTCGCCCAAAATCCAACTACGAGCTTTTCAACCGCAACAACTTTAGCATACACTGTTGGAGCTGGAATTACCGCGGCTGCTGGCACCAGACTTGCCCTCCAATGGATACTCGTTAAGAGTTTTAGGATGTACTCATTCCAATTACAGGGCCTCGTTAGAGTCCTGTATTGTTATTTTTCGTCACTACCTCCCCGTGTCGGGAATGGGTAATTTGCGCGCCTGCTGCCTTCCTTGGATGTGGTAGCCGTTTCTCAGGCTCCCTCTCCGGAATCGAACCCTGATTCCCCGTTACCCGTTATCACAAAGGTAGGCACGTAGCGTACCTTCGACAGTTGATAGGGCAGACACTTGAATGATACGTCGTCGGTGCAGAGACCGTACGATCCGCGTGGTTATCCAGAGTCATCAAACGTCACAGGACGAACCCGGTCGGTTTTGATCTGATAAAAGCGCGCCTCCCGAAGTCGGCGCTTAATGCATGTATTAGCTCTAGAATTACCACAGTTATCCACTTCGCTTACGAGACCAAATAAACCAAGACTGATTTAATGAGCCATTCGCAGTTTCGCTTTACGAGAACTCGTACTTGCACCTGCATGGCTTAATCTTTGAGACAAGCATATCACTACTGGCAGGATCAACCAGATAGCTGCGACAGCTGCGCTCGGCCCTTGCTGGGCCGCCCGGCGCGTGCTCGTCGCATTCGTTTAAGACCGAGGCGATCGCCTGCGGCCGTACTCAGCTTCGACAGTCGCTGGCCGCGACGTCCACGCCCTCGCCGGCAGTGCCAGGCGGAGCGATTTGCGTTTTTTCTTTGCTCGCCCTCTCTCGGGCTCGATCCATTCAGTTTCGCACAAACAAGAGCTCTGCCGGCCGCCTGCAGCGGTGCCTAAAACCCGGGCATAACAATGCGACCGTTCTGCTAGGCCGACAAGCGCTCAAGCCAGACGCTCGATCGAACGCCCCCTACATATTAGTCGAGACAACGGCTCGCTCATTAGCATCGCGTTTGTACTTTAACTTTTTTTGGCTCGGCTTCTTTCGACGCCGATGCCGGCGACGCAGCACTCTCTCGCCCGCCAGCCACCGAGAAAAGGGTGCGCTCCGCCCGGCCCCGCACCGCTCTTTCTTGGCTCATTCGAAATTACTGTCTTTCGCTCTGACATGCCTTACCTAGGGTTAGGTTAGTATGCTTGCACGTTTGTACTTTAACTTTTTTCGGCTCGGCTTCTTTCGACGCCGATGCCGGCGACGCAGCACTCTCTCGCCCGCCAGCCACCGAGAAAAGGGTGCGCTCCGCCCGGCCCCGCACCGCTCTTTCTTGGCTCATTCGAAATTACTGTCTTTCGCTCTGACATGCCTTACCTAGGGTTAGGTTAGTATGCTTGCACGTTTGTACTTTAACTTTTTTCGGCTCGGCTTCTTTCGACGCCGATGCCGGCGACGCAGCACTCTCTCGCCCGCCAGCCACCGAGAAAAGGGTGCGCTCCGACCGGCCCCGCACCGCTCTTTCTTGGCTCATTCGAAATTACTGTCTTTCGCTCTGACATGCCTTACCTAGGGTTAGGCTAGTATGCTTGCACGTTTGTACTTTAACTTTTTCCGGCTCGGCTTC